>NW_008358958.1:338380-357481 GCF_000622305.1 Nannospalax galili
ACCCAATCAAAAAATAGGCTACTGATCTGAACAAAGATTTCTCAAAGCAGAAATAAGAATGGCTAATTAACACTTTTGTAAAGTTTCAATGTTAGTAATCAGATACAAACCAATTAAAACTACTGTGGGTTTCTACTTCACTCCACTCAGCCTGGCTTTCATCAAGAAATCAAGAAGAAACAAATGTAGGTGAGGTTGTGGAAAAAGGAGGATCTTTATTCACTGTTTGAGCGATTGCAAACTGGCGCAGCCACAATGATCACCCAAAAAGCTAAAATCAGAAAAACCCTAACACACAGTTAACCATCCCTGGTCACATAACCAAAGGACTCCATACCTTTGCTCATTTTGCTTTATTCTCATTTCATTCACAATAGCCAGGAAATAGAATCAATCTAGATTCCCATCAACTGGTGAACAGGAAATAGAAATATGACACAATGATACAATGGAATTGTATTCAGCTAAAAAGTAAAATCATTAATCTGCAGGAAAATTAACAAAACTGGAAATAAACTCTATGAGGAAACACAGGCACAGGAAAACAAGCACATCTTTGTAAGAGTGAGACCACTGAGGACAAGTCAGCCTTTCGGGTTGCAACAGCAAGAGGTTTATTTGATACACAGGTACCTGTGGGCACAGAGTCTCCTCGGAGGACTTGCGCGCCCCAGGTTGGGGTTTGGCAGTTTTTATAGAGCAGAAGCAGGGTACAGAAGCAGAAGAGCAGTTATTGGTTAATTCAAACACACACACAATAATTTCAAAAGTATGCAGAGATATGGGGTAAGGGCCGGGGCTAAGGGGAAGTGGGATTGCTAAATGGGAGGTGACCTCAGAGGCACAGGTGTTTTTCCCTCGATTTCCTGGTATCGGGCCCTCAGGGTGGTCAGGAGTTCTACCCGTAAAACTTGTTTATGGCTTGATCTGTGAAGCTTGACCGGCGCCTGCCCGTCTTGCAGCCTTTTGATAAGGCTGGTCCTGGTTTTTGTCAATTTTAAACATGTGGGCTCATGAGTACTCATGGCGCCTAGTCTTTTTCAGAACCTGTAGGAAAGAGCTGGAGCACAGACCATAGAGGAAAGCTGCTTACTACCTTCCTCCCTTAGCCATGCTCAACCTCCTTTCTTATGTAATACAGGACCACCACCCAGGGTGGCACCACCCACAGTGGGCTGGGTCCTTCCATATCACTCAGCAATCGAGAAAATGTACCACAGACATGGCCACAGACCAGTTCAATAGAGGCAAGTCCCCAGTTGAGGTGTGTCAAGTTGACAACTAAATCTGTCCAGCACATAGTATTTCTTCAGTATGTCCCTATTCGTCCCTTTTTGAATAGGAATATGTATTTAGTTCCATTGTATATTGGAAGTATGTAATTTATCTTTTAATGTCATAGGAGTTTACAGTTAAGAGATTGCCTTGAGTCTCAAAAGAGACTTTGTACTCTGATTTTGAAATTATGGAGACTGGTAACGATTATGGGGACTTTTGAAGGTAGACTAAATATTTTCGCCATTTTATATTGATTGTCATGAGCTTATGAGGGTCAGGGAATTGAATGTGGTGGTATGAATGAGACTGTCCCCCAGAAGCTCTATGTATTTGAACATTTTGTCCACAGTTGGTGGTACTGCTGTTTGGGGTGGTTTTAGGTGTGGCCTTACTAAAGGAAGATTTGTCACTGGGGGCAGACTTTGAGAGTTATTAAGCCTTGCCAGATTTCCAATCACTCTCTGCTTCCTGGGCCTTCTTGAAGATGTGATTGCTCAAATTTAGCTCCAGCCATCTCTGTTGACATGCATCCCCATTATGATGGACTCTTGTCTTTTAAGAACTGTAGTCCAAATAAACTCTTCTATTCATAACTTGTTTTGGATATAGTGTTTTATCACAGTAACAGAAAAGTAACTCATATAAGTCCTCACTGACCTCTTACTCTTATAATATTTCCATTTCCCTCTATTAAGATGGTTCCTGTGCCTTGGAGCAGAGTGATGGCTTCTTGATAATAAAGTCTGTTTTCTTTAATGGTGTGGCTCCTAGTAGGTCTACTCCAGCAGTTTTTTCCAAACCCAGGAGAATATGGAAAGCTCAATTAAAGTTGATGGCTTATTTTAAAAAATATAAACGAAGGCAGGAACTTCAGTGGGAAGGGAGGTGGGGATGGATCTGGAGATAGTTAAGGGGAGGAGTTGGAGGTGAATATGATCAAAATACATGCTATGAAACTCCTGAGGAATTAATAATTTCAATTTTAAAAATCAAAACATGTTTATTTAAGGATATATAATAAATTATTTGCAGTTAGAATGAAGTTCATCCCTTCTGTTGCAGAACCCTATTCATGTTAACATGGCTAAGCACTGTCCCACATCCCTTGGGTGATGGTGCATGATACTAACCAATGGTTATCCTATTCTGTGAGAAACTGAAGCTAGCTTGCTTGGAAATCTTCAAACTTGCTCAGCCATTGGGTCTTTCCCAGTGGATAGTTTTAAGTCACTAACAGATGATTTATTGATTAACAGTGTTTGATGTATTTAAGACTATATTACCATGATAAACTGCAAATGCTTTGGGCTGTACACAGAAAAGTGTTTTCAAACGTTTCATATGAAATGTGTGCACTTTATCTTGTAGATGGATGTTTAGAATTTAGATTCCTTCATGTTAGATATTTTGGCATATCATATATTTTCTTCCATGGGAATGAAGTAGGGACAGAACATAAATATGCCACATTTGAGATAAATAGCAAATAAGTTTTATTTATAATTATCCATACATCACTCTGAAATGATAAGCCAAATTGATAAGTACATAACTCATACTTTTCTAACACAATCACTGTTGTTTTAAAGTACAAATTCAAGAACTTATATCACATTAAGAACCAAAGCAAAAGTTCTCAATCAATTGTACTCTTGCCTTTGTTTTCTAATTTTCCAAATCTACACAAGACCCTTGAAATATGAACCCTCTTTGATTAATATGGTGATTGTGGGCATGGGGGCCATTTATGGTGGTGAATATTTGTTCATGCTCATTCCCTAGGAAGTTAGAAATAATTTCATTTAACCATTTTGCATGAAAGACAACATATATTAGCCATGTTTTAAGAAAAATGTGTGATACTTCAAGTCTTATAAAATTACATACTAAATTACACATTACATTCTTGTTACTTTCTAAAATGAACAGCAGCTGCTTTCTGAAAGCAAAAATTAAAGTATGGATTATATTCAGGGACCACCAATCCTTTTTTAAATCAAGAAACCAACTTGGATGCTGGCCAAGCAGATAACATCCCTTTTAAAATTGATCATAAATATTGTTATTAGGTTAAAAGATGGAGCTCACAGGCAGGAGATATCTATATGGATTCTCTAGCTGCTGCTTCACCCTTCCTTCTTAATCTCTGTATCGTACTGTTAAATTGCTGATGCACATCTGAATTTCAGGACTTAGAGGAGGAAATTTATAATCATGGTACTGAAAAGTCAGAATGCACTAACTCCACTTTGACTAGCTTCTTCAGACAAGCCCGGACAAGCCCAGGCATGTTGTAAAACCCCCCCCCCCCCCCCGAGAAGCTATAGATTAAGCAAGCCATGGACATGAAAAGCCTTATAAGGTATGAACAGAAACTTCTGGCCCTAAAAAGATAACAGCACATTCCAATGCCCTGAAGATATCCAGGTCCAATTAGAACTCCCCTCCCTCCCTCACTCCGGATATGGGGCTATCAAATCATTTTAAAGGATGCCTGGTGCAGGCAGGTTTCTGTGGAGTTCCCTGATAAAAGCCCCTGCCTGCTATTGTTTGGGGCCAGACTCCACCTTTGGCTCAGGAAGTCTGTGCCCAGCTAGCCGCCATTTGGTTGCTTTTGTTCTAAATTCACGAATAAACCTTTTTGTACAATCTTCTTGGTATCTGTGGGAATTATTCTCGATTCTCCGACCCTAACAGCACCTGATTTATCTCTTCCCTGGTCTTCCTTTTTAGATTACTTTTTACTGTGTTGATGGCTGTGGGAGAAGATTCTATTTTTGCAGAAGAAAAAGATGCATCTGCAGTTATGAAAAAGGAAGGACAAGGGGGAAGTCTATATGATTAAGAAGTAAAATAAGATGGACATCAATTTAAGTGAAATCATAAAACTATATGCTACAAAGCATCTGGATGTTTAAAATCATTCCCTTTCAACAATAAGGTGCACTAGATATCAGCCAGTTGAATGCTTCAGAAAATATCTCATATAATATACATAAGGTCATTAATTTTCTATTGCTCCTTAAATTGATTTACTCTGAGAGATCTTAAAATTTTAAGAATACTTTGTTCATGGAAGAAAAATTCATATAACTGCCCATTGTTATAACTATAAATGTACTAAAAGAAAAGAAATATAAAGATTAAAAATATTGCTGATTGCCGGGCTTGGTAGCACATGCTTTTAGTCACAGCACTCAGGAGGCAGAGGCAGGAAGATCTCTATGCGCTCAAGGCCAGCCTGGTCTACAGAGTGAGTTCCAGGCTGGCTAGGGCTACAGGGAGACCCTGTCTCAAAAAGGTGAAAAAAAAATATTGCTGATCAAAGGCTAGAGCTTGCTATCTTCTGTTGCCTTAAAAACAAATTCAGTGATGTATTTCCATCCAGACATACTTTCCTTGTCTAATACACAGGAAAGTAAGAAGTAGGAACCAAATAATTTTAAACATTCTGGTCAATGTGGATATGAACCAATTAAAATTATCTCTCTGTCTCATAATAACCCTGGGTCAGCACTCAAATTTAGGGATGGAGTTCCGAAATATAAATCCATGCTGTGCAATATTCTGCCTTTGTGTCAAGGGGAAACTTTCAGTTACCTAGCTTAGATTACTAATCTTTAAAAGCATCCTTTATCTTGGAAAGCAATAATGGATACTAAACAGGTTTTCATGTAAAAAATTATCCCAACGTGCTAATGTACAAAGTCTGTGATAAATTCCTGCCATAACAATTGCTACATGAAGAATATTAAGAGAAAAAAATGGAACATTAGTCTGGACATAGCAATCTATATAATAACCAAGAGATTTGTCCTCAATTTACATTTTTTCTAATTATAAGCATGTTGAATACTTTTTAAGATAATCCTTAGCCATTTTTATTTCTTTTTTGAGAGCTTCAGATACATAGCCCACTTTAAAAAGTATTTTATTTTTTATTTTTATTTTATTTTATGTGTAGGAGGGTATTGCCTGCATGGATGTAACTGCAACCATGTTGTGCAGTGCCCATGGAAGTCAGAAGAGGCCACTGGATCCCTTGGAAATGAAGTTACAGTTAGCCAACATGTGGGTGATGAGAATTGAACCCAGGTTCTCTGCAAGATTAGCCAGTACTTTGAACCACTGAGTTATCTCTTCAGTCTCAATAGCCCACTTTTTAATTGGGTAATTCATTTTCTTGCTTCTTTGTTTTTGAGTTATCTTACATTCTGAATATTAATCCTTTGTTTGAAGGATAGTTAGTAAAGATTTTCTCCTACTCTGCAGGCTTCCTCTTCCTTTGATGGGTTGTTTTCTTTGCTGTACAAAAAGATTTTAGTTTGATGAAGTCCCATTTGTTTCTTGTTCACCTTAATTTCAGAGAGTCTAATGTCTGATTTAGAAAGAGCTTTCCTGCCCATTTGCTTTGTTAGGTACTGCCTATGTTTTCATCTAAAAGTGTCAGAGTTTCAGGTTTAACACTGAGGCCTTTGATCCATATGGAGTTTACTTTTGTGCAAGGTAATAGATATTGGTCTAATTTCACTCTGCTATACATGGAGATCTAATTTTTGCCAGCGTCATATGCTAAAGATGTTGTATTTTATCTAGTGTGTTCTTGGTACCTTTGTCAAATATCAGATCTATTTTATTGTGTTTACTCATGTTTGGGTCTTCTGTTTTGCTCCATTGATCTGCAAGTTTGATTTTGGCAATACCAATCTGTTCTTTACCACTGTATTTCTATAAGATAGATTGAGGATTGGTATGGTGATCCCCCATGTATTCTGCTCATACACCCAATAAAGACTTGTCCTACTGCAGAGATACTCTCTCAGCTATGTTTGTTGTTCTTCTTTTCACAATAGCTAAGAAATTGAAACAACATAAGTCACTAAACTGATGAATGGATTTTGAAAATGTGTTGCATTTACAGAATGGAGTTCTACTCAGAGGTAAAGAAAAAGGGAATCCTGAAATGTGAAAATAAATGGATGGAACTAGAAACTGTTATACTAAGTGAAGTAACACAGACACAGAAAAAGAAGTGACTTATGTCCTATGTCATTTGTGGACCTTAGCTTCAAATCCTTATTATGTGAGTATATGTCCTGAAGTAATCACAGAAGCCAAGAAAATGGAAAGGAATCATGAAAGTAAAAGGGAAGAAAGAGGTTGAAAGAGGGGGATAGTAAGATAGGTGTTGTTAAAGGGGAAATGGGGAAAAGGCAGACACTTTAACTGGGGTGGGTGGAACAGGAGAGTGAGAAGTGAGACAAATAATGCTTTGATGGTGTGAAAAACTATCAGAGGGAAGTTTATTAGCTCAAAGTCTTACTGAAACACACACACATACATAGTCTGTGCATATATATAGCTGAAGGCTATATAGCCAAAAAAAAAAAAAATACAGTTTCAAGCAGGATAAACCTCCTTTTGATTTGTTGGTCTGGGTAGTCCAAGAGACTCCCAAAATAAGACAGGCTACTGCCATGGGCCTTGATGAAGTCTCAGAATTTGAAGGTAGGCCATACTTCAGACACAGGATTTGAAGCCATTGAGCTGTAACTGACCTGGAAGCCTCCTTCCAGCAAAGTAGCTTTTGTGGTATCAGAAGACACTGTTCATGCAGCCAAGGGTGAAATTCAGTCAGTGGTCTCACTCAGCTTTTTCAGTCTAATAAACAATAATCACTGGCTCTGAAAACTATTGCTATTTGTATAGTAATGGCACTTTTGTCTTAGGGTTAATCAACAGTTAGCTATTTGTAGTTAAAGCCTACTCATTAAGATGGAACTTATTTCTGGTACTGTAAACATAGCCAAATACACATGGCTGGACAGATCATAGATCCTAGAGAAAAAAAATTATTTTTACTACATCCTTAGACCACTGTGATTTCCTACAGTATTCTAAATATGAATCCTCATATTTACAGACAAATGTACCTCTTACCACTCATCAAAGAAATTTCTTTTTTGAAACAGGTAGAGACTAATACAATTTCACTACTGGTTAAGCACAGAGAATAAGTGTCTGTTAGCTGCTTTTCCCTAAGCAAAGTATCTTCAATGCAATCTAGAGGCTGCAGAATGCTGATCCCTGAATAGGACACTTATTTTAACTTCAGCCTCCCAAAATTCAGAGGCCTTTGTGGAAGAAGGGGGAGAAAGATTATAAGAGCCAAAGGCAGCACATGGCTACAGGGAAATGGAGTTTTCCAGACAGATTGTCACTTATACATATGAACTCATCACAATGGTGACAGCATGCACAAATCTCATACAAGCTCAAAACAGATGAAATCCCAGCATAGACCTGGGAAGTGGGTCAGAAACCTCAACCCATCCTAAAGTCCTTTTGACTGCTGGGATATGCAGAGTCAGTCTCTTTCAGAGTCCAGTGCTAGGGGAATTAGGCCTCGTTTTTAAGGATAACTCAGCAAAGGAGTTGCAAAAATAATCAGAAATCAACAGCTGAAATCAGATGAGGAGAGGGAATTTAATTTGATGATGTTTCATTGATCTATTTGTCTATCTTTGCACCAGTACCATACTGTTTTTGAGACTATACCTCTGTAGTATACTTTGAGATCTGGTATAGTAATCCCCCCAGCATTACTCTTTGTGCTTAGGGTTGCTTTGGCTATCTGGGGTCTTTTGTGCTTCCATATAAATTTAAGGATTTTTTTTTCTAATTCTGTGAAATATGTCATGGGGATTTTGATTGGGATTGCATTGGATCTATATATTGCTTTTGGTAGATGGTCAATTTCACAATATTAATTCCTCCAATCCGTGAGCATGGAAGATCCTTCCATCTCCTGGTGTCTTCCTCAATCTCTTTAACCATTTAAATTTTTAATTGTCAAGACCTTTGGTGTCTTTGGTCAGATTTAGTCCAAGATTTCTTTTTTCAGCTATTGTGAATGGGAGCATTTCCCTATATTCTTTCTCCAATTGCTTGTTATTAGTATATAGAAGGCTACTGATTTTTGTAGATTGATTTTATAACCTGCCACTATACTTAAAGTGTTGATCAGTTCTCAGACTTTACTGGTGGAATTTTGGGGATCTCTTAGGTATAGTATCAGATCAACTGCAAAAAGTGATAGTTTGACCTCTTCTTTTCCAATTAGTAGTCCTTTAATTTCCTTCTCCTGTGTTATTGCTCTAGCACTGGGGTATGTTCCCTCCAGTCCAATTTCCTCTAGGACTTTGACCATAAATGCATGCTAAAATTTGTCAAAAGCCTTTTCTGCATCTATTGAGATAACAATTGTGTTTTTGTCTTTGAGACTGTTTATCAGATTAATGATGATTATTGTCTTGCATATATTGAACCATCCCTGCATCTCTGGGATAAAGCCTACTTGATCATGTTGAATGATCTTTCTGATGTGTGTCTGTATATGGTTTGCAAGTATTTTATTGAGAATTTTTGCATCTGTGTTCATAAAGGATATGGGTCTATAGTTTTCTTTGTAGGTTATGACTTTACCCGGTTTGGGTATTAAAGTGATGCTGGCTTAGAACAGAGGCATGGATCAAGGATAAAGCGTCTAGAGTGAGGCTGGCTTCATAGAAGGAATTTGGGAGTTCTCCCTCTGTTTCTCTGTTTTTGAATAATTTAAACAGTATTGGTTGGAGGTCTTTTTAACTATCTGGTAGAATTCTGCTGTAAATCCATCTGGGCCTGGGCTTTTTTTATTTGGGAGGCTTTGTATTACTGTTTCAATTTCCTCATATGTTTTGGGTCTGTTTGAACTGTTGATTTCTTCTTGGTTTAACTTTGACAGTTCCCACGATTTTGAAACTCTTTTAGATTTTCAAACTTGGCAGCATATAGGTTTTTAAAATATTCCCTTATAATAGTCTGGATCTTTTGGGTGTCTGTTGTGGTTTTTCCCTTTTCATCTCTGAGTTTGTTGCTTTGCTCTTTCTTTCTTTTGGTTAACTGGACTAATGATCTGTCTATCTTGTTTAGCTTTTCAAAGAACCAACTCTTAGATTCATTGATTCTTTGTATTATTTTCTTTGTTTCTATTTCATTAACTTCTGCCCTGATTTTTGTTATTGCTTCTCTTCTGCTGGGTGTGGGTTTCATTTGTCCTTGTCTTTCCAGAGTCTTGAGATGCAGTGTTAGGTCATTTATTTAGGCTCTATCTAATTTTTTAATGTAGGGACTTAGAGCTATAAACTTCCCTCTTAGGACTGCTTTTAAAGTGTCCCAGAGGTTTATTTCTGTTGTAGTGTCCTTTTTATTTGAATTCCAGGAATACTTTTATTTCTTTCTTAATTTCTCCATTGACCCACTCATTGTTTAAGAGTGTGTTGTTCAATTGCCATGAGTTTGGGTAGTGAATAGGGCTTTGTCCAGTGTTGATTTTGAGCTTTATTGCATTGTGGTCCAATAGAACACTTGGGATTATTTAAGTTTTTCTGTATTTGTTGAGGTTTGTTATATGGCCCAGTATGTAATCAATTTTTGAAACAGTTCCATGGGGTGCTGAGTAGAAAGTGTATTCTTTGGTGCTTGGGTGGAATATTCGAAAGATGTCTATAAGGTCCATTTGATGTATGGTATCATTTAATTCAGACCTTTCTCTGATTAATCTTCATCCAGTTGACCTGTCTAATGGAGACCATGGGGTATTGAAGTCCCCTACTATTACTGAGTTGGGGTTAATCTGTGTCTTAAAGTCCTGTAGTGTTGTTTTTATGAATTTGGGTGCACCAGAGTTTGGTGCATATATGTTGAGGTTTGTAGTATCTTCTTAGTTAACTGTTTCTTTGATCAGAATGAAGTTACTTAATTTGTCAGATATTAGAATTGCAGCTCTTGCTTGTTTCTTAGTGCCATTTGCTTGGAATATTCTTTTCCATCCTTTTACCTTAAGGCAGTGCCTGTACTTGAAGGTAAGATGGATTTCTTGCAGACAGCAAAGAGATGGATTTTGTTTCCTAATCCACTCACTTAGCCTGTGTCTTTTGACTGGGGACTTCAGTCCATTGCTATTTAAGGTTATTATTGAAAGATGTGTATTGGTTGCCATCATTTCGATTACTGTTTGTGTTCTCTAATTTTGTGTTTCCTAGATTATACTTTTATTTATTTTCTTTCATTGCCCCTGGGGTGTAGTTGTTCCTCTCTCTGCTCTTTGTATTGCTTCACATATTTGTGGGAGACCATGCTGCCTGGCAGCCTTCCCTGCCCCCCAGGGCAAGCAGCCTCCGGAGAACTTGCTGATCTTTCCGATGATTCAAGATAAGCCTGAGCAACCACCAATTTCCTTATCCTGCAACCAAGACTCATGGCACCAGTTCCTCTCATCCTAAGGGACATTCATTAACCCGTTGAGACAACACCTTCCCTTCCCCTTCCCCAGCTAATTTCCCTCTTTAGCCCATATAAGAATCCCTGTGGAAAAATAAACTTTTGCAGCTTGATCAGAGTTCTTTGTCTTGCTGTCATTCTTTGTGTCTCTTGTCCCATCATTCCAGGTCCCTGGGAGTTTGAGTCTCCATCTCCCACCCTGCAGGCTGGGGAACATATTCTTTGAAGGGCTGGTTTTGTGGACATGTATCCTCTCAGGCTTTTTGTGTCATGGAAGATTTTTCTTACCCACTCAATTATAAAAGACATTTTTTGCTGTGTAAAGTATTCTGGGCTGGCATCTATTGTCATGTAGAACTGGAAATACCTTGGTCCAGGCTCTTCTGGCTTTCAGAGTTTGCATTGGTAAGTCAACTGTAATTCTCATGGGCTTTCCTTTATTTGTGACTCATTTTTATTTTGCTGCTTTCAGTATTCTCTCGAGGAGTTTCTTTTCTGATCCTGTCTCTTTGGTGTTCTATGTTCTTCCTGTATTTGTATGGGGATGTCTTTCCTTAATTTTGGGAAATTCTCTTCTATGATTCTTCTTTTTAAGATCTGGTCAACACCATTAACCTGAATTTCTTTCCTTCCTCTATTCCCATGATCCATAGATTTGGTCTTTTCATGGTGTCCCATATCTCTTGCATATTTCATTCCTGTGTTTTTTAAAATTTTCCGCAATCTTTCCTTGAGTGGTTCAATTCTTCAACTTTATCCTCCAGTATTGATACTCTGTTTTCCTTTTCATTCATTCTAGCAGAGAAGCTTTCCTCTGTTGTTTCAAGTTGGCTTATTGAATTCTGCACTTCCTTCTTCATTTCTGCCTGACTTTTCTTCAATGTTTCTATCTATTTTGTGAATTCATTCAGAAGTTTATCCCTGTCTTCTTTTAGCTCTTTGATTTGTTTGTTCATGTGTTCTTTAAATTCGTTGAATTCCTTGATCATGTTTATGACTGTTCTTTTAAATTCAGTCCTGGGTTATCTCTAGGGGGTTCTCCTTGTGCTCCTCTAGAGGATTACTGGTATTTGGTGGTGATATGTTATTTTGGTTTTTCATGTTATTATTTTTTCTCTGTGATTTTGACATGTGAATTTCTTTTGTAGTTTCTGACTCTTGTGTGATTCTCGGGCCTTCAAGTTCAGTTCTATGTATTATCTGGGTGCCTAGATCCTTTCTTTATTAGTTATGTAAAGCTGGTTGGTACAGGGTTCAGGTTCTCTCAGGTTTAATTTGGAGGGAACTCACGGCTTCAGATCAGCTATTCAGGAGTACCCACAGAAGCCCAACTTAGGTTCCAGTCAGGTACACTCAGGCTTATCACCACATGGAGGCAGGATCTGGGTGCTCTCAGGAAGTTCACCCTCTAAGGTTGTCTGCTAGGATTTCAGCCTTAGCATACCAAAGCCAGACCTGCCCTGGGGCCTTGGGAGGGGTCTCAGGAAATCCCAGGTAAGGGGATGGGGAAGCTCACCACCACATGGAGGCAGGATCCAGGGCTGTCAGGCAGTCCCCTGCATTCTCAGCCCCTCTGTCAGAGAGAGGCCAGAGGAAGGCCAGAACTGGGCACTCTGGTGGTCTGCTGATATCAGAGACAAGAATTTCTTAAGTCTGTCTCAAATGAAGTCTGTTCTATTACAAACAGAAGCAGTCTCGTTTTAGTTTTCTATATCCTGATTTAGTTTTCAGAAGGAGGGGGGCATAATATCACATACCTATGAACAGGAAATAAACTGCTCAGAATTCAGAATAAGCTTCACAGAAACTGTTTTCTTCTAGATTGCATACACCTGGTTCAAGGAAGTAGCTCTAGGTTTTGAGTCAAAGCATTCTTGTTATGAGCAAAAGAAAGTGCCAAAAGTAAGAGTTGCATAATAAAGAGAAACATAAGAGACATATTTCAGTAGTCATAGGTAACCCAATACTTGTCTGTACCCATTTAGTCCAAATCTGTAACCCATTGTGCAGTACAAGCCAGGAGTGAAAATTAACAACTGTATCCTGATAAACTTGTTCAGACCTTTTAATAATGAATTTCATTATCCCTTCTATTCTGGAAATATCCCATCATTTTAGTCTTTATGTATTTTTACTATATAGTCCTTTTCAAATTCAGGAGACCACTTGCGATTAGGGCAGAATTACATACAGCTGGCTGGGTTACACCTTTTAAATTCAGGAGACCATTTGCAATCAGGGCAGAATTATGTACAGCTGGCTAGGAAGAATGGCTGGAAACTCAGGTGAGGTTATCCCTCCTTTAATGAAGAAATAATAACTATCAGCAAGCCCAATTGTGATAACCTTGTATAAGCAGGCACAGCTGAGATCATGAAGATGCTAGTTCTTTGACTCAGAAGAGTACTGTGCAGCATCATCTTATTACATAATATAATAAAATGAGTTAATATTTACCATGTACACATTATGCTTTAAGTTCTCAGGTAGCTTATAGTTCAGAGAGTCATCTATCAAAGGTGTATAAACACAAGGTAAAGAGAAGCAACTGGCACCAAACTTCCAGCATAATAACTTAAGGAAAACTGTACTATAACCCTGTTCAGAATTTAATAAGCCCTTTTAATAATATTTAGTAAAAAATTTACTAAGCAATTAAGATTTTACCTCAAGCTTTGAAGCAGGTTTTAAATGACCAAGTTTCCTTTAAAGGTTTAGAGATATTTTACACAGAGTTGGAAAATGTTTATTCTATATAAATATCTAAATGCAGAGATAAATTGCACCCTGGAGTAGAAGTAATCAATTTAAAAATTTATATTCTTAATAGGAACCATGTTGTGATTTAACAATTTCAGTTTACAAGAGACCTTACTTACAATTCAATTTGATAGCTAATAAATTATTATTTAATAATTGTTCCCTTAGTATTAAACATAAGTCTACACATTCACAACAGTCTCAAACAATAAATACTGTGGTTAGACACAATATCACGATAAACCAGTTTCAAAACCAAGACCGATTACCTTGATGAAATCCTGGTCAGATGTATATAAAAGAAACTCTTAAAAACCAGCAGTACTTTACATATACATCCATCCATACACACACACACACACACACACACACACACACACACACAAGAGTCTCATCTCAAAAATAGCTGTGCTGAACAAAGCCATACACATTAATGCTAGACATAAGGGCTTTCACTTGAAGAAAGCATTTTCAAAACTATCATTTATATATTAATGCAGTAAATATTTCTAACTGGGTTTCAGATTCAACAAGTGATGGAAAACAGAATTATATATTTCATTTGCACTCAAAACTAACCATAGCCAGAAGTTACTGTATGATTAAAACAAGCTAATGCTTAAACAGTTTTCTTTAAAGACAATTCCATGAAATGAGAGGGTAAAGAATGGGATGGTAACAAATATTTAGTCTTAATAAGGCAATCCAGAATCAATCTATTATTAAAGACCATTTAAGATTGACAATACCAAAAGCATAGAGTATAAGAAAACAGTTTTCATGAGTATGACTGAATCACAGCTGTCTACAGTTAACTCTTTCCCATAGTAGCGAGCAGGAACTTAGAATGAGAGGTGAAAGCACAAGAGCACAGCACACAGGGTCAGAGGAGCCATCATGCCAAGTCTGCAGGGCTGGTGATCTGTGACAGCAACAGCTAAGGCTCAGGGTGATCTTTTGCTTCCTATGAGGAAAACATATGCATATGTGTGTGTGTGGGGGGGTCACTTAAGGAAATAAGCACAAAATCATATCACTGCCAGAGTCTAAGAAGACACACTATAGCAAAGTTATGAGCTAATTCTCAAAGATGTTCAGTGTACACATGAAAGTACATAGTAATTTTTACAAGATAAGCATAATAATGTTTATAAGTAATTATTCTGAACACATTGTAGTTGTCTCTTTTTGTCTCATGCTGTTCTGGAGGCAAGAGACTGCCTCAGGCCATCTTGGGGATCAATTCTTACAAGGTACCCCAGAAGAAGCCATATGCTACTGCATCTAACTCAGGCTTCCTCTAGCCAGAGAAACAAAAGCACCGCTGCAATGTGGCCATCTCCAAGAGCCTGGCAGAGATCTTCCAGGTATCAGAGACCTCCATTCATGCCAAACTAAGATTCCTGGTTTCCATTACTGATAGAAGTTTTAGGAATATCTAAAGTAAAGGCAGTTCAATGCAGACTTAAACATGAGAGCTAAAGGGAAGAGTTTCTCCAGGGGATAAAAGTACAGAGCCACATCTAAGCCAGTAGAGTTTCCAGGGCCTAAAAGTGTCCACCGCCCAAACTGGCCACCTCTGCTGTAAACAGAGCCATGCTGTAGGAAACAGAGGGAAAAGGACAAGGCCAAAAGGATGAGACAGGAAGACCAGTCCCAGAATTCATCTCCAGCAATGAAGATGAGTTAAAATATTAAATCAAACCTTTTACCAACAGGAGTTCAATTTTTCTCAAACCATTTTCAGGCCTTTAGAGATCTGAAAGCAACACAAACCAGACCAAGAATGTCAAAACCAAAATACTTCCAAAGCAAGCAAACCAAAGAGATATCTTAAAATATTATGAAAACAAACCCAAACCAAAAGGTATGTAACGAATAAGGTCCTTAAATAATCAACTCAGATACTGGTTTTGGTCTTAGAGACAGGGTCTCCCTGTAGCCCCAGCTGGCCTGGAACTCACTATACAGATCAAGGTAACCTTGAACTCAGAGATCCACCTGCCTCTGCCTTGTGAGTGCTGGGATTAAAGGCATGCACCACCACACCTGGCTTCAGATATTGTTTTTTAAAAACAACTAGTACTTAAGAGTTTTGTGAAACACTTAATAGACCTAGAGACATTGTCCAATAAATTTAAAGATATTTAGGGTACCCAAATTTATAAGGCCTTTGAATGTACTATCAAAATATCCTTATTTATAAATCTGCATGTGTATTTTAATTAGGCATGCCAAAATAAAGCAAAATAAAACCAGTAATTTTGTGCACAATAAATGAATGAAAAGGATAACTAAAGTGGCCACTTTGTTTTGATGGAAACATGTGAAGACAATGATCAGAGACACACATGACAGAATTACTTGAGATCTCAACACATGAGAAAACTTATACATACATAACATACTTATATGAAATCCCAAAACATGGAAAATGATTATTGTAGACACACACGACATAATTCCACACAAATTAGGTGCATCCAAACCACAAAAATCAAGGAGTTTGATTAGGATGGTCCTTTGCATATAAGGCACTAATCCTTTAAAGGTGGATCGGAGAACACTTCCTCCATAATCTCATAGCTATGGGGACGTTTTCCCTCCTCTTCTGGTGAGTATGAGCCTGGGTTTTAGGGTTCAGGTAGCCTCCATCTGGGATCAGGGATTCTTATTCAGCATGGCCTGATTCCAAGTCATTGGACTTCACAGAAAGTTTTAATTTAGAGAGTTTTATCTTAATGCCATAATTTCCTGCATAGCCTAAAGTTTTCCAGCATCACCTGGACGACAGCCTGGGCCTGACACCTGGACTGGGAGTAACCAGATGAAATTTTATAGGTGTCTAGGATATATGTAAAGTGTGCATAGGAGGGGGTGGAGAGTGTTACTCTCCCTCATTCAGATACCTTCTTGCTTGTCACCTCTCGGTGACTTAAGAGGTCTTACCTTAGGTCCACACGTATAATCCCCATGTTCAGTCACCCAAAGGTGAGTACCTGTGTAGGTTACACGACCTCACTGGAACCGCAGGGTGAGGGCCAGTCAGATTCTGTGGCCTTGCAGAACTGTGGAACCATTACTTTCACTCTCACATTCACACACACTCATTCAGAGTTTAAGACAGTTCCCTAGTTATTCCCACTAAATTCCTGTTCTGCCTAAAATGGGGCCAAACCTTGAAGTCACATTAAGGTTTAGTTGTGGCCCGGTTTGCTGTCTGATTCCTGTTTCCTGTTTTACCTTAAATGGGGCCAGCACCTCGGAATCACTACGAGGTTTAGTTGTGGTCCCCTTCATTCCTCACTGGGGGGAGCTGTAGGGTCCAGGAGTGGCAGCTTCTATTACCAAAGAGGGTAAGGCGACTCTATCTCCCTGGGGCCTCCAGAAATGTTATGGAAATAATCAGAGCCCAACAGCCGAAAGCAGGTGAAGAGAGGGAATTAAATTTGATGCTAGTGGGACTGACACTATGAATCCAATGAGTCAGACCCCTGTTCAAGTTTTGGAGGGTATTTATACTCAAGTGAGGAATAAAAGCAAAAGGTACATAGCATATACATAGGTACAATAATAGAGGGTGGCAAAGGTAATGGAAATGCAAAAGTTACAGGAATGCAAAAGCCTTAGGTCTATACAGGAATGTGATAGCTTTGGAAAACAAAGACTTCTTATCCTGGATAACCATAGAGGTCAGGGGAAGATTCCTGTTTACTTCCCCATTTCTATCTCTAGGCTTTCCCTGCTCTGGAGTTCTTAATTACCATCACATTGTAAAAGCTTTACCATTGGATAAGTTCTACTTCCATAATAAAGGTGAGTGTCTAGCACATCTTTCTCCAGAACTGGGACCCTGGAGTCCTGGATATTCATGTCTGAATCTGGATGATTCTTGTGTGAAAGAGGAAAAATAGTTCTCACAGAGAGATGCAAGGAGACCCTAGGAGGGCAGCAGAATAGTTTTCACGGTGGGTCTGGCTCTCCACTAGAGCCCAGCCAAGTCTTTCTAGAGACAGAAATGACAATAAGTGATTTCCATTGTTTTAATTCTTTCAACTTTGAAGGTTTTGTTGTTGGCAATAACTGGAAAAAGAGTACCACATGATGAAGATCTTAGTACCTCTATGTGCAGAGCTAAACACACACTGCAAAAGCTGTCTTTTGCAGCATTTATCGTTACTTCACCACCATATTCACCTGGACAAACAGACTAACTCTTAAATCGTGTTTTTAAGAGTGGGTCCTAACTTGGTGACACTAGTTTCTCTAGCTATCTATTAGAACTGTATGTCTCCCAAACTGTGCTGGTGTATCTGTCTTGTCCCCTCAACTTGTGTAGATAGAGGTGTTTGTGTCTTCACCTGTGCTGATGAAACTGACCCTGGAACCCTGTTTCTCCCACTGTGTCCCCTGACAAGGTCACACACATAACTTATTTAAAATTGTTTCTCTAGATTCATTGGGGAAGTTCAAGTTCAGTTCTACTTTTAATCCTTATAGACCATCTGGCTTATTCATTCCTAATTCACATTCTCCCAAGGTCAGGGGTCCATCCCAACCTTGGCTGCTTCCAATGGATGTGCTCCTTGCAGTGCTTTGATATGTTAATTCTCAAGCATACTCACATTCATTTATTATCTTTTTGGGTTGAGTAACAAACTGAGGTTTTGAGGGAGGTGACCAGGTCATCAGACCCAAAAGCATGGTTTTTCTGGGGTTTGTTAAAAGTCATTAGTCCAGATTATGTCTATTAATAGAAGTCATTCCTATAGTTCTTCAAATTTCATAATTCAGTGGTTGCTGTTTTGTCTACAAACTATTGTTTTTCCCCAAATGCCACTTATTTTAATCCCACGATTGCCTACTGGGAAGGGTTATGGAGGTTCAACTACTATTTTACCATTTTCTTTTTAGTGATAAAATATGAAGGAAACATGAAGTAATTTTAATTGGAAAATTCACAATGATTCTAGATTACAATGTATTGTTGGAGCTGAGCTAGATTTAAATAAAAAAATGTATATGTTATCAAAAGGAATCCAATGATACTGATATTATATTACGCCACCTTGAAAAATATGCTTTCCACTCACAAGAAGTTTTGACAGTTCTAATTTCAGTTTTCTGTTACAGAAGTTCAGAGGATGTAAAATATATGTCAAAATGTGGTCACATGTTTTTAAAGTAGACTATTTCACAGAAAATAAATAATTTCAGCTATTTACAAATATCTGAGAATGTTTTCTCAGGATACCATAAAACACACAATAGTAAAAGAAACAAATGTAGTAGCCATTAGAATATCAGTTCTTTTGCAATATTGTTGGAACACAGAGGTAGCTACATTATTTTTGAAAAACTACCCAGGACAATGATAATTTGATACTTTGGGTGTTGTTTCTTCATAGTCAATTCTTTTCTCTTTAAACTCCAACACAGAGTTCTTTAATTTTCACAGTAATCAGAAAAATGTGACTTTTGCCTTTTTCTCTGAAAATTTTTTATCAAATATCAATTTAAATAATAGTATTCTGGTTACTGAATTTTTCTAAATTATTTTTCTTTAACATTTATGTGATTATTGATAGATAAAAATGTTGGAGAGAGTGTGCGGTGGAGAGCACGAGCGGATGGATGAGGCACCGAGGCACAGATGGAATTCTCAGCGGGATACAGATTTTTTTTCACACGGGGCACCTTTCCCTCAGGGAAGGGAAAGATGTCAGGGAAGGGCAGGGAAGG
>NW_008358958.1:357491-377823 GCF_000622305.1 Nannospalax galili
TTCGCATGGGTCACCTTTCCCTCAGGGAAGGGAAAGATGTCAGGGAAAGGAAGGGAAGGCAAGGGAAGGGAATGGAAGGGAAAAGAACGATGTCAGGGAAGGGAAAGATGGCAGAGAAATATGTCCGCCCACGGGTTGTGAGCTGGGACTTTATATATGGGGGCTTTAGGGTGTGGAAGGGGGGAATGTTTGGGGGAGAAATCAGGGAGGGGGAAGCAGGTAGGATTAGGGTCTGGAAGTGTTTACTTTTTCCCTCTTAAGATAAGAGGAAATCTGCTTATCTTATCTTTGGAGGTCAGATGAAAGGCAGGCTGCTTCTCAGCAGAGTTTGTTCTTCTTGACCTCAAAGGTCAAGGTGCTTATCAGCTAAGTTCCCTATTTGGAGGCTCCAAAGTCTGTAGGTCTGTTGGGGAGGGGGGAAGCTGCTGCTGTTTGGAACCCTAACATTCCAGCCTTCTGTGTTATAGGAAAAGGGGCGCCATTGTCATCTTGCTACTTCCTGCTGGACAGGGTCGATGTGGGGGGTAGGCTGCTTTAGGGGTCCACTAGGCAGCAGGGGTTGCATCTCCATGCATCTGAACAGGGTCCTCGATGGCTGACAGGCATTCGTATACATGTGAAGGGAAGGAAAATAACAACTGATTAAAATTAGTATGCGTTAGATTTCCGATCTGGTCTTGAAAATATCTGACAAGGCAAGGAGCAATGGTTAGCACAAAAGTGGTAGAAAGCAGGGGGCCTAATAAGGGCAGAAGCCAAGGAGTTAGTCCTGTAAAAATGTCCCATTGAGATGACTGTTGGTACTGGGAATTTTTAAGTGAAAGATTTTTTTGCTACCTGTCGTTGTTCTATATCATGTTCGACCTTACTGGATTTGTTGATAAAATAACAGCATTCTTCACCCAGAAAAATACAGGTTCCCCCTTTTTCTGAAGTTAATAGATCCAGGGCTTGCCTGTTCTGGAGTGAAACTTCAGCTAGGGAGGATAATTTTTCTTGTAGGAACTGGATTGACTGGGCTGTAGTTTCCACTGTTGAAGTGAGGTCTTGTCGGAGGTCCTCTATTTCTTGAGAAAGATTCTGGGTTGAGATCAGCACGTGTCCCAAGTCTCCGGGTGCGAGTCCTGTGTCTGCCACTGATGCCACCAGGCTAATTCCTACCAGGACTGCCAAGGTGGCTGACCTCTTTGTTGTGGTTCCTTCCTTCTGTCCCTGTGGATAAGACATCGTACACCTCTCCTGGTGTGTATAGGGTTAGTTTGGGGATGAGAATGACTGGAGCACAGGTGTCCTCAATTTGTGGAGAGATGCAGGAGTATATTTTGGAAGAACAGAGAAAGAGCAGTCCCGAGGTTAGAGCAGTATTTTCCTTAATTGTGACATTTTGGCTTGATGAGTGTGGGCATTTAGAGGTTCGTGGAGTCCAACACTCTGTTTTGTTAAGAAAAAGGGGAGGGGCAGGCATGGGCCCGTGTACTAGAAGTTCCCGAGAACACTGAGTAGTGGCCTGCGGGGGAACATTGTAAAATTTGGGAGGGGTGAGAAATGAGGCCTGCAGGGGGGCACAGAGAAAGCAAGTGGAGACATTAGTATCAGAGAAGTTTCTCAGGAGATTAACCGATAAAGTGAGAATGAGGTCCCAAGAGAAGCTGTGGGAGACATTGAAGCTTTGAAGCTGCTTCACAGCCATGCTGCGTGTCTGATCTAAGACAATCATAGCTCTCTGGGGCCTTGAATCCTGAATTGTCTTTTTTATCTTTACTCGCCGGCAGTCTATGGCAGCCACTGTGTACTGGATCCCTGCTACAGCAATGCGGTCTCCTGTCCATGACTGTGGATTAAGTATTTTGAAGACCACTTCCCCACAGACTCCTTGTTTATACCGATTGTGCCTGTGTAGAACTGAGTCCCTGCTGCACTTACAATCTGTGGGGTCAGTTACCCGAGTGAGTTGGTTTGTGCTCATTCCAAATCTACCCCATCCCTCTTTGCCCACTCCACTCAGCCAATGATAGTTGCATTTCCATGAGGGGCAACCTTCCCAATTGGCTGGGTTCCTACATTCTTTTTTGGTCTGGTTATCTATGAAACATAGGAACCTACCATAGCGGGCATCTACCATGTCAAACCTGAGGGAAATGGTATTCCGTAAAGAAAGTGGACATGTAGCAGAACTAAGGAGTTCAAGTTTCGTGTTCCTGTTGATTTTCCATATTTCAAATTTATAAGAACATGGTGTGTAGATGCAGTGGGGAATGGCTATAATAGGTCCTGGGGGAAAGAACAGGAGCATGGTTAGAAGGAAGCTCATTCTTGGATCAGTGTCAAGGGAGGGCTCCTGGAAATTTTTAGTTTGAGGGGCCCAGTGCTGGTGGCTTGGTACTCGCTGTGTTCCTTGGCAGGTTTTAGTCTGGAGAGATGGATCCAACCAGGTTGTCCTGATAGTTTAGCTGCTGTTGGGGTTGACAGGATCACCAGGTGAGGTCCAGTCCAGCACAGCTGGAGGGCTCCCTTCACTCCTTTCTGTTGAGTGTGGACCAGCAGATAGGCATAATTCCAAGCTGGAGCAGGTGGTCGATTTGGCCGTTAGAAGCCTGAGGAATAATCTGGTCAGCAAGTTCCCTGAGTAGATTTCTTAAGGGTGAAGGCGGGTAAATAGTCCCCTTCACTCCTTTTTGTTGCATGTGCACCCACAGGTAGGCGCGATCTCCAGGTTGAAGTGGGTGGTCAATTTGTCCTTTAGAAGCCTGAGGAATAATCCGGTCAGGATGTTCCCTGAGTAGTTTCCTTAGAAGGGTGAAGGCAGGTAAATAATCGTGTAGAGGGGAAGGGTGCTGGAGTAGGAAGTTATTGAGAAGGAATGGTCTTTCATACATAAGTTCAAAAGGACTGAGGAAGGAAGGAGCCCTTGGGATGGCTCTCAGTTTAGTAAGGGCAAGGGGCAGAAGAGTCACCTAGGATTGGTGTAACTCTAGGGAGAGTTTAGTAAGGTGGTCCTTAAGAAGGGAGTTAGCTCATTCCACCTTCCCTGAGGATTGAGGATGGTAGGGAATATGTAACCTCCAGGTTATTCCCAGGGACTGAGAGACTGCCTGAGTTACTTTGGAGATAAAACCTGGGCCATTATCTGATTGGAGAGTGAGGGGAAGCCCAGAACGAGGAAGAATGTTTTGAATTAAACAGTTATCCACGATATCTGCTGTTTCACCTGTTGTGGGAAAAGCTTCTATCCATCCCCAAAATGTATCTACCCAAACCAGGAGATACTTAAGCTTCTTGTGAGTAGGCATGTGAGTGAAGTCTATCTGCCAGTCGAAGCCCGGGAGGGCCCCCCGGTGTTGGTGAGGTTTGAAAGATGGAGGAGGGTGGCTTCCACCCTGCAGGGAGACAACGGCACAGGTAGAGCATTGCCTGGTGACTTCTGTGAGAAGCATAAAAAGTTTAGGGCAATAAATGAGGGGTTCCAGGAATTTGTACAGTGAGCAAGCACCTACATGAAAAACATTATGTAAATGGGTTAAAACAGAGGAAGCTTGTCCCTCAGGCAGGCAATACTTGTCTGATAGAAGAAGCCATCCCCCTGGGCCCCGAGTGGCCCCTTTATCCAGAAGGCTTCTGCGTTGTTGTGCAGGATAGGAAGGGGGCATTCCTGTTGGTGACAGGAAGTGTAAGCCATCAGAAGGGGGGAGGGTCATACTGGCTTCTTTGACTGTCCTGTCTGCTAGGTCATTGCCTCTAGCTATGGGATCAGTGAGAGGCTGATGTCCCCAACAGTGGATCACAGCTGCTTTAGTTGGGAGGTAGGAAGCTTCTAGGAGTTTAAGAATCAAAGGGCCATTGGTTATGGGGGTTCCCTTGGTTGTTAAGAGACCCCTTTCCTTCCATACTGAGGTGTGGTGATGGAGTATGTGGAAGGCATACTTAGAGTCTGTAAAAATATTAACTCTCTGTCCCTTGGCTAGAATCAGAGCCCTGATGAGTGCCACAAGTTCAGCTTTTTGTGACGTGGTTCCAGGTGGCAGGGGTCCTGACTCAATGACCTCAGTGAGAGACACTATGGCATACCCCACCCTGCGAGACCCAGTTGGGGTGAGAGTTGAACTCCCGTCCACAAACCAAGTCAGGGCTGGGTTTGGCAGGGGATCTGGAGAGATTAAGGGATCCTGATAGGAGAGTTCCTGAAGAGTTTCCAGGCATGAGTGGGTGAGCGGTCCACTGGAAAGAAGGAGGGAAGCTGGATTGAGAGGAGGGCAGGAATCAAGGGAGAGCGAGGGGTTTTCAAGAAATGTAACATGAAAGAGTTGTAGTTTAGAGGGAGCTAGACTGGCAAGAGATGCATGACTTAATAAATCCTTAAGCCAGTGGGGGGAAAGGACAGAGATCGGCTGGCCCAAAGTAAGCTTCAGTCCCTCCTGAGCCAGGAGTGCTGCAGCTGCCAGAGCCCGGAGACAAGGTTGCCACCCCTGGATGGTGGTATGAAGCTGTTTAGAGAGATAAGCTGCTGGGGCAAAAGTGGGTCCCCTCATCTTTCCCAAAACCCCTAATGCCTGGCCCTTATTCTCATTTGTGTAGAGAAGGAACGGGCATTCTAGGTTGGGGAGAGCCAGAGCCGGTGCCTTTAAGAGGGCTTCCTGGAGAGTGTGGAATGCAGCTGTAAGAGGCCCTAAGGGGTCAGGGGGCTCAGAGGAGCTTCCTTTAGAAGCTTCATAGAGTGGCTGTGCGAAGAGGGCAAAATTAGGAGTCTAGGTGCGCAGGTACCCTGCAATGCCCAGGAAGGATAGAATTTCGTCCTTGGTTGTGGGAGGCTTTAAAGACCTCAGGTAATTAGTTCTATCTATAGTTAAATGATGGGATGTAGGTGTGAGGAGGAACCCTGAGTTTTTGAGTTGAGGGAGAGAAAGCTGTGCCTTAGCTGGAGATACTCTATATCCCTTATCCCCCAGAAAGTTAAGGAGTTTGGTTGTGTGAGCTTTGGAGAGTAAGAGAGATGGGGAGCAAAGAAGTAGGTCATCTATATATTGCAGGATGGTGGAGGGGTTAAGGTCTAGGGAAGTTAAATCTTGGGCTAGAGCTTGTCCAAAGATGTGAGGGCTATCTCTAAACCCCTGGGGCAGGACAGTCCAAGTTAGTTGGGAAGACATCCCAGTGTCAGGGTCCTCCCAGGTGAATACAAAGAGGTTATGAGAGTCGGGGTGTAAGGGTATTGAGAAAAAAACATCTTTAAGGTCTAATACAGAAAAGTGGGTGGTGGAAGAGGGGATGTGAGAAAGAAGAGTTAAGGGGTTGGGAATGACTGGGTGAATGGGAATAACTGCTGAATTAATAAACAGGAGATCCTGGACCAGACGGTAGGAGCCATCAGGCTTGAGGACCAGAAGAATGGGAGTGCTATATGGAGAGTGAGTGGATTTAAGGAGATTAGCACTCATAAGCCTTTGAATTATGGGCTTAAATCCATAGCGGTGTTTGAGTGCAATTGGGTATTGGGATCTGCTGGGATATAGGGAGAGGTCCTTCAAGAGAATGTGGATAGGAGGGTGATGAGAGGCTAGTCCTGGGGCTGAGGTGTCCCAGACCTTGGGGTTTACTTCAGTGGGGGGAAGAGGCAAAGATCTGGCTTGGGGAGGAGAAGGTACTGGGGAAAGGAGAAAGAGTGTGGAGAATGGGAGAGAAATAGAAAGGGAGAGCTTTTGCATGAGATCTCTGCCAAGTAGGTGGTTGGGCGGGTGGGCATAACCAGGAAGGAGTGAGTTAAAGCCACCTTCCAGAATACACAGGCTAAGGGTCCTGTTGATTTGGGGTTGTGAGGCTTCCCATCAACCCCCACCACAGAGATCTGTGAGGGAAAAACTTTACCAGAGTAGGAAGGGAGAACTGACCATGATGTGAAAGTGTCAATAATGAAATTTATAATCTTACCCACCACCATGGCTGAGACCCTGGGCTCCTCCATTGTTATAGTCAAAGAAGCAGTGGGGGCTAAGAAGCCAGGGCATCGTCAGTCTTCAGCCACCAGGCCTAGAAGGTCGTTTACTGAACCCTGTAAATGAGGCTGGGTCTGGGAGGTGAGTGGCCTTCCATGGCATTGCAAAGAAGGACAATCAACTCTCCAGTGACCTTGTTGCCCACAGGAAGGACAGGGTCCTGGTGGTGGCCGTGGGTTAGGGTATTGTCTTACCCAATGTCCAGTTGCTCCGCACTTGAAGCAGTGTCCTGGCGGATGTCTTTGGGCCCCATTGGTGATTGAAGTGTTCTTGGGAGGAGCCCTTAGGACTGCAGCCATAAGCTGGCACTTTTGCTTGGACAGGGTAAGCTTGTCTGCCTTCTCCTGTTCCTCTCAGTTATAAAATACTTTAAATGCCATGTCCAACAGATCTCTCATAGGGGTTTCAGGGCTCTTGTCTAAGCACCTAAGTTTCCTTCTAATATCTGGAGCTGATTGTAAGATAAAGTGGTGGTGAAGCATAAGCTGTCCCTCTGCAGACTCTGGGTCATACTTGGTATACTGGACCAGAGCATCAGTGAGTCTGTCCATAAACTGAGCTGGGGTTTCAGCAGAGCCCTGAGTAATCAATCTAACCTTTTCAAAGTTAACTACCTTGGGGGGGGCGAAGCTCTCTGAAGACCTGTCAGGAGGCAAGTGATCATGTGGTCCCTGCCTTCTCTACCTGGGGAAGGTCCTGTCTGACCTCCTGGTGGGGGTTGGTAATCCCACCCAGGGTCCAGAAGGGGAACTGCCTCACTGCCAATAGGGTGAGCTTGGTTAGTAGAATGAAGCTCATTAGCATATTCCTGTGCTGCTGTCCAGACCCTATGTCTCTCATCAGGGGTGAGGGTAGACTGGAAGTGAGTAGGATTAGTGGAAAAGGAATGATTTTGCGCTCTAGTTGAGAGAGGTCTCCAAGAGAGAAAGGCACATGGACTTTGACTATCCCATCCACACCTGCCACCTCCCTGAGGGGAAAAATGCCATGGGAAGGGGGCTGAGACTTGGCGTGGGAATGGGTATGGCTTGACATGGGAGAGGGGTTGGGAGGAGGCAGAAGAGAAGGAGAATGGGAGTCCTGGAGGAAGCTGAAGTGGGAGAGATGGGAGGGGTGTCCTGTCCATGAGAGGATGTAGGGGCAGGGGTATCTGAGGCAGGGTCTGGAATTGAAGTAGAAGCAGATACAGGAGGGGTAAATGGGGTATTTGAGGTAGAAGCCAGACTTGGGGAGACTAGGTAGTATTTGGTAATGAGGTGTTTAAGATTTTGGATTTCCTTGAATAAAGGGGAATTAAGAGAGTGAGTGTCAGACTCAGAATGCTGAGGAAGGGAGGGGGAATATAGCAGAGTGGGAGGTTGAGGCAGAGAAGCAAGGGGAGTTGGGCTGGCCCCTGGACTGGAAGGCAAGGGAGTGTATAGGGATGGGAGGGCAGGGGGAGGACTTGGTTGTGCCTCGGGCTCGGGAGCAGGGCGGTCTTGGGGCTGGGTTCTGATAGGGGACAGGTTATCAGCTATGGAAGGATCAAAAGCAGAGTCAGAGGGGTAGGGAGGAGGGCGAGGGGCAGAGGCCCTTGGAGTTTCAGGATCTGGTGAGACTGTCTTAGCCAGGAGGACCTGGTGGGAAGAACATTTGACACAGAGGGAGGGATTAGCACAGAGGTCAAGAAAGGCGTGGATGTAGGGTAGTTCAGACTGTTTGCCATTACGCAAACATTAAGTTTTCCAAATCTTTTAAAATATTGAGGTTTAAGGTTCCAATGTTTGGCCAAACAGAGTTATTATCTAGTTTGTACTGAGGCCAGGAAGTGGTGCACAAGAATTTTAGGCATTTTGATCTGATAGTGTGAGATAATCATAGCTTTTTTAAGGATTTAAGAAGACAGGCCAAAGGCGTGAGACCCTGAGGTTTTGAGTGTTTGGTTCCCATAGCAACAGATTAGGCGGAAAGCGAAAGAAGAGTTAAAGACCTCAGCTGGTGGGTGGGGGAACAAAGAGGATCCTTTTGCCCTGAGAAGAGAGAGAGAGAGAGAAAGAGGGAGAGGGAGAGAGAGAGAAAGCAGGAAGAGAAAGGTTTGGCTTAGGTCACGTAAAAGTGAGAACGAGAAGAATCAGGCAACAGAAGAAAAGCCTCTTTTTTTGTTACAGATTCAAATTAAATTCCCGAACCCCAGGGCAGCATCCTGCAATCACTGGGGGGGGGGAATATGAGTTGTGCGTGTCCCTGCCAGTGACCACAGCGTCCTGTAGTCAAAGGCAGGGTGGAACCTCCCACATACTGGTGTGATTTTGAGCGAATAAAAATGACTTAGGAGAGGTTCTGCAATGCAATGTGTGACCAGCCAATAGGAGCCAAAGTATAAGGAAACAAGGTAGTGGGACCAGAGGCCGAGATGGACCGGGAATGGAGAAGAATGGAGAGGCCTAGATGAGGCTCATAGTAGCCAGTAAATGGAGGGAGAGGAGAGAGAGAGAGAGAGAGAGAGAGAGAGAGGGAGAGAGAGAGGGAGAGAAGATGAGATGTTAGGGGAAGGCAAAAGATGGCAGGAGTGAGGAAGGGAAGGGAGCTGAGGTAGGGAAAAGGATTTGAGTGTGACGGGGAGGCAGGTCTGACTCCCAGGTGGGCGTGGGCAGACACAGTAACTGTGCTGGGCAGTTCAACGGTCACAGAAACCAATGCTGTCCAGTGGCCTTGAGTGAGGTCTGGGAGTCACCGAATTTGATTGGAAAGGAGATGAAAAGAAAACTGGTGGAGAGTACTGAAGGGGAAAGGGGAGAGAGAGAAAGGGAGAGAGAGCTGAAAGGAATGAGAGTGGGGAGAGAGATAGAGGGTGGAAGTGTACCTTAATACTGAATATGTGGTGTTCCCAGCGGCCAATAATGACAAGCGGGCCTGAAAGTTTTATGTGCCAGTTTTAAGAGCCAGTTTCGGCACCATCTGCACCATGTGATAGATTAAAATTTTGGAGAGAGTGTGTGGTGGAGAGCACGAGCGGATGGATGAAGCACTGAGGCACAGATGGAATTCTCAGCAGGATACAGATTTATTTCGCACGGGGCACCTTTCCCTCAGGGAAGGGAAAGATGTCAGGGAAGGGCAGGGAAGGGAAAGAAGTCAGGGAAGGGAAAGATGTCAGGAAAGGGAAGGGAAAGATGTCAGGGAAAGATGTCAGCCCACAGGCTGTGAGCTGGGACTTTATATATGGGGGCTTTAGGGTGTAGAAGGGGGAATGTTTGGGGGAGAAATCATGGAGGGGGAAGCAGGTAGGATTAGGGTGTGGAAGTGTTTACTTTTTCCCTCTTAAGATGAGAGAAAAACAGCTTCTAAAATCTCTGGTTATCAGGTAGAATCTGCTTATCTTTGGAGGTCAGAGGATTTGGAGGTCAGAGGAAAGGCAGGCTGCTTCTCAGCAGAGTTTGTTTCCCTTGACTTCAAAGGTCAAGGTGCTTATCAGCTAAGTTCCCTTTTTCAGGCTCCAAAGTCTGTAGGTCCCTGTTGGGGAGGGGGGAAGCTGCTGCTCTTTGGAACCCTAACAATTATTATTATTATTATTATTATTAATTTTTAAGTATTTAGATACAGCTTCTCTATGTAGCTATTGCTACATTATATGTAGAAGAGAGTAACAGGAACTTGGAGCAGTGTCTTTTGAATGCTGATAGTGTATGCCACCACTCCTGACCAATGTGATTTTTTTTTTAAAGACTGAAACAACATATTCTTGTGTTTTAGTTTTTCAAAAAGTCTAAATTAAATAAACTCAAATGTTTTCTTTATGTAAGAAATAAAAGTTCAAGTCAACTAAGAATCCAGTCAAATAAAATTTATCTTATAGTTTTCCACCAAAACACTTTTATTACATTTCTTCCATTTTGAATCCTATTAAGATGTTTCCAGGGTTTGCCAAGCCTTTTAATTTGCTATCAAGCCCTTTTCCTAATTTCTGATCTGTCTTTTGCTTCACTGCTTCCAGTAAAATGGGCAACTGATTTCATACTCTGCAGGACTATGAGAGTCTTATTCTTTAATAAACACTTTTGAATGGAGAATTAAAAGTACTATGTTTTGTTTTACGGTGACAAAGTGTGGAATTGTGATGATTAGTTTTAATAGCCAACTTCATACAATCTAGAAACACTGGGGAAAAGAGTCCCAGTAAAGGACAGTCTACATGAAAATTGTCTGTGGGTATGTCTGAGGGGGAACTGTCTTAATTATGTTAATTGAAGTGGGAAATCCCAGTGATTGTGGGCAGCACAACTCTCTTGGTTTATTCCCATGCTGTACACTAAAGAGAAAAAGCAAGCTGAGCACAAGCACACATGTATTCATTCTCTCTCTGAACTGGATTGTGGCTGTGACTGGCTGTTTCAAGCTCCTACTGCCTTGATTTACCCAGAATAATGGACTATAAGCTGAAATTTTAAGTTGAAAAAAATCCTTTCTCTCTTAAAGTTGTTTTTGTCAGTATATTTTATCACAGCAATTGAAAGGAAAATAGGACAGGTTGAATTGTTCCTTTTTCCAATGGAAACCAACCTTTAAGGCTTTGCATGTCTATGCCCGTTGGAGTACTCATGAGCCTGGGGAAGAAAGATCTTGAGTCCAATGCCAGCCTGGGTTATACAACCAGATTCTGTTTGTGAAAGCACAAGAAGAAAGGAAAACATTCCTTTTACAATGATGTTATTGGATTGTTTGTTTTCACTAAACACGTTCATGTGCACACATACATAAGTGGTTTGGATAACTCTTCTTCTAAAGGCTTGCTTCTTGTAGGTGTTATTGGGTAGTGGTATGACCTTTATTAAAGTGAGACTGAGTGGCACAACCTTATAACATTAGGGTGTGCCCTTGAAGGAGATTGTGGGCCTAACCCCCTCTAGCACTCCATTTTTCCTGGAGGTGAGGCTGTTTGTTCTGTTTGGTGCTCCATACAATTTGCATGCTGTAAGCCTACCTCAACATCGAAGGAATGCACTCATTCAAATTTGTTCTTGAAGTTCTAAAACTCTGAACCAAATGAAGCATTACTTTTTATAAGTTAATGAATCTTTAGCTATGGAGGTGGAAATATGACTAACAAGACATATATGTATTTGTCCATTTAGATAAAAAGTAACAGTGACATGTTATTTTCTCTATTTCTAATTAGTTGTAAACATTTTTTCCAACTTTCTGTGATAGAGTAAACTGCACGTAATAATACATCAGGTCACTGTTTTTGTTGTTTGGGTTTTTTTTTTTTAATTTCATGTATGTGTATTGTATTTACATTATTTCCATGCCTCATCTCTCATCTCCACTCAGTCTTCTCTCCTCACTCTTAGATTCATGACCTCTTCTATAATTATTATTGTTATATGTATAGATGTATATAACCTACTGAGTCCATTTGATGTCCATTGTATGTTATATGTGTTTAGGGCTGACCATATGTGATTGGATTTTGTTTCACTGTGATTTGCTTATTCCTGAAACAGAAAACAAAATAATTTCCATTTCCAAGAAAAAGAATTAAAACAGTCACTAAGTATTGTCCTTTCCTCCTCTGTCATGGACCACAACATACACTGGTGGTTCAGAAAGTTTTCCAAGATTACTGCCAGGGAAGATTCTATTTATAATTTATTTAGAAATAAAATATGAGGTCCAGGGACTCCATTAATACCAAACAAAGAAAACATGGACAAAGTGGAAGGGCAAGGCAGATTTTACTTTTGCAAAAGGGTAATTTGTGTGGTCAGTCAGATCCAGCAAGCACACACTGGACCCAGGAGCTTGGGGGGATTTTAACCATAACAGAAGAGAACTGTGGTTTTTTTGCCATTGGTTGGGATCTGACCTCATAGTCTTTTCAGGTTGGCTAATTTTAAGGAATCTGCGAAAGGAGAAGAGCTCCACTAATCCAGATCATCAGGCTCAGGAACACATCGGGGTCTTTCCTTCATCAAAAGTATTACAGGGTGTGGTGGGACTAAAAGATTAGAATTCCTTGTTATAAACCAAATCCCAATTTTTACACGGTTTGAAAGAAAAGACTAATATCTAATATTTCTTACACTGGGAGGAAATTACTGCATGCGAGACTGTATCCAGGATCAACAATCTATTTCAGAGTGATGTCTTCATGGGATTTGCCAAACACACTCATTGCTGCTTTCATGATTTGAATTTTATTCTTGAATTATCCTAAAATTATCAAGAAAGAATGTTTATAAGAACATAGCATCAACGACACAGTTATGAAAGTTTTAATGAGTAGCTATGACCTTTCCCATTTGTCTTCAAGATCTTAAAATTTTGAAACTTCAGATGGAGTGTGTCTGATGTTATGTGAATTTATTCTATGGTTCTAGAATTTTCATTGCTTAAGTGGACAAAATGATGTATAAAAAAATCAGATGTTGAAGAGAAATTTAAACTAATTATATTTCTTGATAGTGCTGACAAAACTAGAGGAATTTAATTGCTGAGCATAGTACTACATAAATGCTAAGAAAACACTACAGAAAATGTGTTATGCTACAGAGAATTTTTAAATAATTTGCTTTTTGCATTGTGCCAAGGGTCACTGCCTGCTCCCAGAATTCAAATAAAACACATAATTTCCAGTTAACTTCTATTTGAGTCATATAAATATTTAATAAGAATGAATGAAATATTTTACTTGAACAAAATATAAATAAAAAATGTCTGTTGGGTAGTTTCTGAAAGAAAAGCTGCATAATATTAAAAAAATAAATGTATATCATAATTTAAAACACCAGACACTTCTCCTTGTAAAACTTGCCAGGCAGCTTTATAGACAGTGTTATGGTAGATGGCCACCTATATCTTCCCAAAGTTCATACCAAATATTCTTTCTCCATGAACCTTGCTACCCACCATGCAGAATTTGACTCTCTGAAGACATTGGAGTATATGAGCTAGATGTCACCTGCTCTCACTGAGCACCAGATATAGTCAATTTCATTTCATGCTGTAACTCTTCCTCAGTAGCTAATTCATTCTGGCCATTTACATACAGAGAACTGTTTCCATATTTACAGACTATCCTTAAAAATAACTTTAAACATGTAGCTATGTATCAATGGAGGCATTTTCTCATTGGTTTTTATGGAGATTCTCACTTAAAATTATTATTGCTTCAATTTTTAAAGATGAGATAGGAGAGATGGTTTAGTGGTTAAGAGTGCATAGTGGTCTGGCGAAGGACCTGCATTCAGTTCCTAGAACCCACCAAAGGTAGCTCACAACCGTCTGTAACTCCAGTTTCCGGGGATCTGACACCCTGCTCTGGACTCCATGGGCACCCATATTCATGTGGTCATAGAGACATGTACATGCATAATTATAAATAAAATATATTTTAAAAACATTTCTAGCTGGCTGTTTCATTTCAGAATCTACTGTTCCTTTCTATATGAAATTCGGAGAAAATATTTAAAGATCAATTTGATTTTTTTTCTTTAAAATCATCTTTAAAATATTTTTATTTATTATTTTTGTTTTATGTATACAAATGTATTGTCTGCTTGTATGTAAGTGCACAGGTGTCATGCAATGTCCATGGAGGTCAGAAAAGGATGTTGGATCCCCTGGAACTGGAGTTACAGATTGCTGTTAACCACCATGTGTTGCTGGGAACCAAACCCAAACTAGGTCCTCTGCAAGAGTAGCCAGTTTTCTTAACTACTGAGCCATATTTCCAGCCAATCAAATCTGCTTTATTATGGACAAATTTACATGAGGTCAAAATTTACTACTTTTAGAATTTCAATAGTTTTGACCACTGTAGCAGCAACATAATCAAGATTTAAAACATTTCCATTACTCTAGGAAAGCTTTGCAGCATGGTGCTCTTTTCAATCTCCACCCAGCCTGTGGAAAACTCAGAACTTATTTCTATCCCACAATTTTGCATTTTCCAGAATGTCCCATAATGAAACTACAAAGCATGTAACCTTTTGTATTTGACTTTTCCTCCTAAAATGAAGACACTGCTAGACTTTTAATGTCCTTAATAGTTCCTCCAGCTCACTTTTTGAGGCAGGGTCTGTCATCCTCTGTGGAGCCTGCTACTTTGGCTAGACTGACTGGCTAGGAAGCTCTCAAGATTTACCACTATTTATGCCACCTTGGTGCTGAGATTACAGCCACATGATGCCATGGCCAGCTTTTTGTCTGGTACCTGGGATATGAGCTTGGGACCTCCTACTTTCAGCAATCCTTTACTCATTGAGCCGTCTCACACCTCCTGTTGTTTTGATTACTTTAGTTAAATGAAAATTTATTAATTCTATTCATAAGCTGCAAAAATCAACATTGTAGATTATCCACTGATTTGTTTTATTTTATTTTTAATGTTTTGAGAATTTCATACATGAGTGCTGTATTATAGCATTTCTAACCCTCACTAGGATTAGGCAACGTATCAGGGAGCTCCTCCCTGGAGAAAACTGATTTCCCCATCTCTCTGAAGCCATTGATTGCCTGTAACTCTTCATCTAGGGGTGGGACATTATGAAATTTCCACCATCCACATTGGTGTGTCAAGAGATATTGTCATTATTCAGGTCTTGTTTAGAAAAACATATTGTGGAGATTTCACAGGTGCAGCATCCTTGTCATGTCTAGAACACACTGTCTAGCAGTGAGCCTCCTGGTCCTCTGGTTTGTACAATCTGTCCACCCTTGTCTTCTCTGATGTTCCCTGAGCCTTAGGTGTAAGGAATGCATCATGGATTCTGGGATGTTCCTTGAGCCTTAGGTATAAGGGCTACATCATTGATTGGGATGGGGCACCCTGTGGTCTCTTCTCCCTTCTTTCCTTTCTTGTTCCTGTTATCCCTCTCCCTTTCTCTTCCTTCTTTCCTTTCTAATGACAAGCCATGATTCAAATATGTAGCTTGCTACAGTCACATTGTTCAGACTACATCAAATGCTTTTTAAATCACTCTATAAAAAAGCTAAACAGCTACATGTTTTTTAACAACGTAGGACTTTATATATTTTCCAAGCAAGTTACTAATATTTGCAAGATGCATGTACCTGTGGCAATAAGGACATAGGAGAAGGTATTTGGATGTAGCCTCAGGAGTGCCTGGCCAGTCATGTGAAGCAGCCCTGCTGCTAATGGATGTTTCTGCTCATACTTTCTCCATCCCACAACTTTACCAAGCAATAGCATCAGCCCCAAATGACAGGCACATTGAATCATCTTATTAAAAAAAATCTTCGATTTAACCCACCAGGATGCCTCATAAATACACAACAGTTGCTTTTCTGATTCAATATTTTTTTAAAAAAGAAGATTTAAGTTATATGCCCAAGTTTTAGATAAGAAATTTCCATTTGGCTTAATTTTCTAGAAAGAGGATAATATAAAATCCTCTTTGTCTGTTTCAAAATGTCTCAATCCATCTGGGGTGTTAAAACAAAATATCATATTCTGAGTTGCTTATAAGCAAGACAAATTTATTTCTCACAATTTTGGTGGCTTAATGGATGCAAATTTCCAATAGAGGCTAGGTCTGGTAAGAGCTCACTAACTGGCCCACAGAGAACTGTACCTCCAGGACATAAGTGCTTACAAATGATTCATTTTCAAGGGCAGTTGTACTAGGAATGAGCATTGAACATATGAATTGGATCCTTCAGTGACATAAGTAGACATAAGTGTTTAGTTAGACACTCAAATCCTTTATAAATATGTATATGTGTGTTGTGCATATATCTTAAATTTGGAAGCCATTTTAGTCACAATTTAACTTTTATTAATACCAAGAGTATGTACAGAACTTTTCAAGTATTCATCAAGGCAATCACTGCTATTGGTACTTATGAAATGTCTCTCATTGATCAACTTGCACCATCAATATTTATCATGTGTTACATGTACAGAATATCCCATCTGACACTGGAACTCTGATAGTGAAAAGGAGTTCCAATCAACGTAGGACATAGATCCTAAAATGTGTTCATAAGATATCATTTTCGGTGGCTTAAATAGTATTATGTAAAATATGAAAGTAAAGTTCAACAAGGAAAGTCAGGGAACATATGGGTATACTTTTAATTACAAAAAACTAAATAGGACAAGAATGTCCTCCTTGGAAAGTAGTACAGTAGTATCTGAGCAAATCTTTGCAGGAGTTACTAGTGAAAGCAAATGGCTAAGTGAAAGAGTAGGCATTCCAGGGAAAGGAGAGAGTACTGCAGAGGCCAAGCTGCAAGAGCTGCCTAATGTGCTGGAGGAGCAGAGAGGGGCCCCAGGTGCCTCCCTCAAATGGAGATGCTGGGAACAGTGAAGAGCTTGCCAGAGACTGAAAGCAAGGGCAGATCCTGGAGGAAAGGTAAAACGCTCAATGTTCTTTTGCTTTAATTCTAACGAGGGCTTTGTATTTCACTACTAGTGACATTTGGGCCTTAATTACATAACCAGATGAACATTTCTATAGAATTATGCACATGTGGCTATGAGAAAATACTGTATGTGAGAAGGCTAGAAGCAGGGAGGCCACGTGAAAGGCGATTATTGTCATCTAGGCAATGAGTGATGGTGACCTGGACCAAGAAATCTGTGTAGAAGACAATTTTCCCAGTGGTTTGAGGCCAGTTGTGAATCGTTATTCTTCCTTCTAAACAAAGTTCTCCTGTGTGCAGAAACTCTGAAAATAAGCACAAAAGGAGTGGTACTATAGTGTCTCAGTCACTCTGGAATCCTCTTAAGTTGGGAAATACTCAACATCTTCCTTAAGAAACATTCTATTTCTTCTTTTGTAAACAATTTGAAAACATTACGATATTACCAGGATAACAGGTAATAGTGAAACAGGGAAAGTGATCTAAGCTGTCATTTTGGAATTCTCTGTCATGCCCTCTAAGTAAGGCTTCTCTCCGATTATCAGACCATCATCTTTCCTGAGGGTCACTCAAGACATCATATACCGCTTGTATTAATTTGAACTGCTCATCTCTGTCTGCAGAATTATCCAGTTTGATCTGGATGCCATCTCAAGGCCAGCTTCCAATAGGCCTTAGGTTCTTCCTCATTGGCATTGTGCTGTACCCTCAGAGCCTCCAGCACAGAATTACCATGACAATGTCAATGAAAATGAAACTAAAAAAGGAGTAAAGGTTGATCCAGAAGATACTAATGTAGATGATAACAATGCCAAGGAACTGGAGGAGAGTCCTCAGAGAATATTTGTGTTACTGAGACCACTGAAGGCAGTGAAGATTCAAAAACTGAAGCTAAAATTGTTCTTAAATCCAAAGTGAAGAAAACCAAAGATGTGAAAAAGTCTGTCAAAGTAGCATTTAAATCACAGTGAGTGATGTTATCAGGTATACAGCCAACCATAGTGCATTTCCATCCCTAAATAAGCTTTTTGATCATTTCCAGGCAACTAGTCTTTAAAGAGCACTTTTATCATCATCATCATTATCATCATCATCATCATCAATCAAACAGTGTAACAAGAAAGAGAAGTATAAAACAGAAATTCTGCCGATATTTCTGGGTACGGTCTTGGTATTTTGAAACCAAAATAATCTAAAGCGTTAAAATTTCAGTGATCTGTCTGCAATTTATTGCATTGTGAAAGATTTTTTAATCTTATAAAGACATTTTGATATGTTATATATACATATATGAATATAAACATTTTACTAGTGATTGAATATTATTTTTGCCATTTGAATTGACTTCAATGTTCCATAACAGGCAAATATTATGAATGTGTACCTTGATTTCTCATGTTATGTCCCAACCCACAGTCAACGTGGGTACCTGGAGGGAGGAGAGGGGACGGAAAGGGACAAGTGACACGAAGAATGGAGACAAGACAGGCTTTCTGATCAAGTCTCATTTATTGAACATCCACACAAAGTTTTTATAGAGAAGCAGATGGGGAAGTTGGCAGGGACAAATCTATTGAGGCAGAGCAATTCTATTAACAAAACAATTATCATGATTACACCACACCAATTGATCACAGAGTAAATTCCATAGTAACACCACAATTCTATATAGCAAGTTATAAATCAATTAAGAGGTTACACTTGTGTGATTACAGAGTAATACCAAAGTTTCTTAGCAATTACATGAGAAAATGAGGGAGTCTCTCAAACGTTAAGTGCCCGGGTTAGAACAACATGTTTGTGAGAGGCTTTCAAGTATAGTCATCTGGTTAATCTCAAACCAGGCCAGCCTTGATGTCTGAAAAACAGCTTTGCCAGGAATCAGGTCTTGCTATTTCCTGGGGTGGGGGCCTATGGCTCCCGACAGATGCCCCTTTCTTTTATATTTTATAAAGAAGGAAAATGAGCCAAAACAATCCCTTAGGGAACCGTGCCTGTCTTAGGTTGGGAGATCCTCCTCTGATGCTTACCCGTCATAGGCTAAAAACAGCTGCTTTGGCTGTCAGCCTGTCTTAGGTGGCTATCAGTGAGATCTCCTCTTACCTGTCTTTGGCTATTCGGTTCAGCTCTCAAGGGGACGAGTGAAGCACATCGTCATGTGGCCTTTCAGGCTCATAGGGCTCTTCCCGACCTCTAAGTGCAAGCCTAAGATAATGCATTTGAATTGGCTTGGCTGTGAGGTCATCAATCTGACTCTTAATGAAGGTGGTAACTTTTACCCCAACCTGTGTTCTGTGTTGAGGTTAGGCAGAGCCTAAGTCCCCCTCCAAGCAAACAAAAGGACCCTAAGGGGACAAACAGTGTACAGCATGGAAGGGCATTACATAAATGATTAAAACAATGGTGCACAAAGCATGTAGAACAATTAATGAATCATGGAGAGAATCACAGTATCACAGGCAAAGTTGAGAGAGAACGGTGGGTGCCAGGCGGTGGAAACAGTCCATAGGAAGCATGAACAGAGTCCAAAAACCCAGTCCAAGAAATTGGGAACACAGGATGTGATGATGGATGGTGTAGTGATGACACAGGTGGCATGGAGTCTGGAGATGCTGTAAAATGGATGGGGCATTTAGGTACCCAACATGCATTGTTAGCATTCTGTGGAAAAAACATAAACATGCCCTCTCCCCCAAATGAGGATAAGGGAGGATGTCACAATTTATCAGCTGTAGAGTTACCTAAAGGTGAAAACAAAGAGGGCAAGAGGGAACACATGGTAAAACGGACAGTTAGTTTGGTAGCGATGACTGGAAACTGCCAGGAGCATAATTTATAGTGCCTTGATCCTGTGGAGCAAAAGAGGTACATATGTACCAAGTGGGTGTCCAAGGTAACATACAAGAAACAAAACGTCAAGAGAGGGAGGACACACCTTAGTTTTAGAACATTTAAAAGGAACACAAACATGGGTTGTTTAAAACACATCCATGGAACAATAAGGTGACAACAGGTAACCATGGAGACACAAACATACCATTTAAAGTGAGACAAATAAGGCAAAAATAATTTATAACTGATATCAGTAACCTAATTTTGTAAGTTTTGTAGTGTGTTAATGTTTTATTTTTGACATTTATTGTAAACTCATGGAACCTGGAAAAGAGCAAAATAGAGTTGTAGCTCCTGTCACAAACTACCTATTGCTCTAAGACTCATCATAAGCAGCTCCTGCCACAAGCCACCAGTTTAGAGTATTCCTCACAAGCTATTTCCACCACAAAGCACTGTGTTGTCGAGAAAGACCACAGAAAGACAAGTTTTAAAACTGTCATTTTTTTACACATTATCTACTTAGAGCTGTGCCAGGCTTAGACTGAGAGAAATTTGTTAAATGGTACCATCAAACCGAATTCAAACAAAACATGTTGGGAATGAGACCCAACGCAGATCTGTAAAAGGCACAGTGTCGACATTGCGTGGGCACGCCTGATTTACGTTCAAAGCATCACTGTGGACAGCCCTGGTCAGTGTCCTGAGCAGCTCTCTGTTTTCTTAGATTAATTACAGTACATTATCATATGATCAATTTAAATAATGTCCCCCTGTCAGGAACCCAAGGAGACTGACCCTTGAGGTGGAAGCCCTTTTAACCAAAGAGAATCTTGCATGCCAAAGCTCTAAAACATGCAAGCTGCTCTCAGTTCCTCTCACAGAGTCAGAGGGTCAGTCTGAACCTGGAGAATTCTTGAGAACAGAAGTTTGTGAGAACTAGCATGAGTCTGAACAGAAAGGACCAGTTTCTGCCCTGAGTCAGCTTCTCACATTTTTAGCCTATACTACATTAGTTTGAAACAGCAAGTAAGAGACATTAGGCAGAAAACATCTTTTTAGATCCAAAGAACAGGATTAAGTCTGCAGTGAAAGGTGCACAATTTTCCTCCAGAGTTAGCTGTTAGCATATTCAAGCAGCCTAGGTT
>NW_008358959.1:0-277 GCF_000622305.1 Nannospalax galili
TACTTTCAAAACTCTTGGTAACCAAAGCAAATTTTCAGTACCAAGATGTTTACAAGAAATTATGTGCCTGGAAGATGGCTCTCTGATAAGGACATGTACTGTTCTTCAAAAGAACCCAAGTTCAATTCCCAGAAACTACATTAGATGGCTCACAACCACCTGTAACTCTAGTTCCTGGGGGCCCCAAGCCTCTGACTTCCAGAGACACCTGCCCTCATAAGACCATACTCACACTCAGACACACACATCTACATAATTAAAAATAGAAAAATCTAAA
>NW_008358960.1:0-433 GCF_000622305.1 Nannospalax galili
CACAGAACATCCAAAACCATCTTATTCAACTATACACCCACTTCCCAGATGTCATCCTTCCATAGCCTCCCTCCCCCCACTAGAGCCCTTATACTCTGAGATCCCTGCTACTGTCTGCTGTGTTGTCGGCACCTCAGCCGTTCCCCACTACTTGCCCTTCTGTTAAATCTAGTCAGCTTATCTAGAGGACTTTGTTTTAGGAGGGTCAGCTGTTCCTCATCTAGCAGCAATCAGTTGTCAGTATTCCTTTAGATAAGATTGGGGTCTGCTGTTCATTTTCCCAGTTCTATGCTGGGTTACTATCTGGGAGTCCCTTTGGCCACCCTGGCCAACAAATCAAAAGAAGGTATCTCCTATCTGGCATTATTGTTATGTAGCCTTCAGCTATGCATATGGACTCTTAAATTATACTGGCCCCTTTAATCTTTGGTTA
>NW_008358961.1:0-377 GCF_000622305.1 Nannospalax galili
AAAGGCATTCCTAAGATGGAAGTTTATAGCATTAGGTGTCTACATCAAATAACTTGAGGAGTTGCATACTAACAACTTAATCATGCACTTGAAAACCTTAGAAAAACAAGAACAACACCACCCAAAAAAACCTAGATGAGAAGAGATAATCAAAATCAATCAAATAGAAATGGAAAGAAAATAATACAAAGAATCAATGGGATGAAGAGTGAGTTCTTTGAATAGATTAACCAGACTGACAAACTTTCGTCAATTTAACTGAAAGAAGACTCAATAAAATCATAGATGTAAAGGGGAAACGTTACAAGAGATATTGAAGATTTCTGAGAACCAGAACTTACTTTGGTGGCCTGTATTCCACTAATTGGAAAATCTAA
>NW_008358962.1:0-1131 GCF_000622305.1 Nannospalax galili
CTAATAAGGTTCCCTCTGGTTTTTAAAACTAGCTAGGCATTATTTATCTCTTGGATTGTCCAAACCCTCCATCATGGTTTCCCCAATTAAGGTGCCCCCATTTCCCCCTTTCTCCCTTAATAATACCCTTCTCCTAAGCTCCTACATCTCTTGAGCTCCTTCTTTCCCTTTATCCCCTAGGTTTCTTGTATACCCTTCCCTCCCCACTCCCTTAAACTAACCCAATTTTTATTCATGTATCCCTTATTAAGTCCTATTTCCTACTGTTCTTCTCTTTCAGGTTCTTCCTTTTCCTTTACATCCCTGGTTCCTTTCCATTTTCCTGGTTCCTGTAGTTATGTCTGGAAATGTACTCACTTATTAGGGTTTGGTTCTAGGACCCACATGTGAGGGAGAATATATGTCAATTTTTTTTCTGAGTCTGTGTTATTTCACTTAGTATAACAGTTTCTAGTTCCATCCATTTACCTGCAAATTTCATGATTTCATCTTTCTTTACTGCTGAGTAAAATTCCATCATATAAATGAACCACATTTTCATTGTCCACTCGTCAATTGAGGGACATTTAGGTTGCTTCCATCTCTTAGCTATTGTGAAAAGAGCAGCAACAAACATGCATGTACAAGTGTCACTATAATTGGGTGATTTCTTTGGCTATATGCCAAAGAGTAGTATAACTGGGTCAAATGGTACATTTATTTGTAATTTTTTAAGAGTTCTCCACACTGCTTTCTATAGGGGTTGAACAAGTTTGCAGACTCACCAGCAGTGGATGAGTGTTCCCCTTTCCCCACATCCTCTCCAACGTTTGGTATCATTTGTTCTCTTGTTCTTAGCCAGTCTGACTGGAGTAAAAGATGAAATCTTAAGGTGGTTTTAATTTTCATTTCCCTAATTATTAGTGATGGTGAATATCTTTTAAGGTGCTTCTCAGTTCTTCTTTTGAGAACTCTCTGTTCAGTTCCTGTCTTCCAATTGGCTAATTCCTCCAATGGGCAAGGCCTGCTGAAGAGTGCGGACTATGGCGGGGCGGGCTGGGGGGCGGTCGTGGCTGGGAGCCATCTTGGAATGGAAACCCAGAGCCAAGCCAGAGAAGCTGTGAGCCATAGGGAACCATGCAAGCTGTGGGA
>NW_008358963.1:0-736 GCF_000622305.1 Nannospalax galili
ACACACATACACTCACACACACACTCACACACACTCACACACACTCACACAAATACTCACAATTACACACTCATACACACACTAACGCACACACTCACACACACTCACACTTACACACATTCACACACTCACACACACTCACTCACACACTAACACAAACTCACACACACACACTCACACACACACTTACACTCACTCACACACACACACTCACACGCACACTCACACACACTCACACACACTCACACACACACTCACACGCACACTCACACACACTCACTCACACTCACACACATTCACACACACACTCACACGCACACTCACACACACTCACTCACACACTAACACAAACTCACACACACTCACACACACTCACACACACACTCACAAACACTCACGCACACACACACTCACACACACACTCACACACAGACACACTCACACACACTCACACACACAAACTCACACACACACACTCACACACACTCACTCACACACACACTCCCACTCACTCTCACACACACTCACACACACTCACACTCACACACACTCACACACACTCACACTCACACTCAGACACACTCACACTCACAAACATTCACACACACACTCACACACTCACTCACACACTCACACACACACTCACACACACAAACTCACACACACACACTCACACACACTCACTCACACACACACTCCCACTCACTCTCACACACACTCAAACACACTCACACTC
>NW_008358964.1:0-586 GCF_000622305.1 Nannospalax galili
GTGGATGAAGTTGAACGATTATTTCCACTTCATCCATTTACCTTGAATTTCATTCTTTACAGTTGAAAAATATCCATTGTATGTATGAACCGATTTCATTATTCATTCATCCACTGATGGACATATAGGCTGTTTCTATTTTCTGGCTATTGTGAATAGAGCAGCAATGAAATTTGATGAGCATCTCTGTAGCAGAATACAGAGTTTTGGAAACTTGCCCAGGAGCAGTAGAGCTGGATCATGTGGTAGATTTATTTTTAGGTTTTAAGGAGCCTCCACACTGATTTCCATAGTGGCTGCACCAGTTTGCAATCCCACCAGCAATGAATCAGTGTTCGTCTTTCCCCACATCCAAGCCAGGATTTGTTGTCATTTGGTTTTTTTGGATCTTAGGCACTCTGACTACAATAAAATGAAATCTCAAAGTAGCTTTAAGTTGCATTTCCCTTTCTCAGTCATTTGTGTTTCTTCTTTTGAGGACTTGGTTTAGTTCCATGCCCCAGTTTTTAACTGAGTTATCTTCTTGGTGCTTAGTTTTTTTTCAGTTCTTCGTATATTCTAGGTATTAACCCTCTGTCAGACGTAC
>NW_008358965.1:0-248 GCF_000622305.1 Nannospalax galili
CTGTAAAAGGGCCTTAAAGGAAGTCGGCAAGGTAACTGTTTACCATGGTAACAATCAAGCATGTACAAAGCTTGGAAGTCTGCCTGTGCTTGCTGCTCCAGATCGAGATTCACACAATCTAAGCAGCACTCATCAGTGGCTGGGAAACCAGTAAAGCTCATGTAAAATCAGCATGTTTGCTGTTTTCACACAGTTTTTATGTTAAGGACCTATAAATATCTCATTTTTCCCTGATGTGTGAGTAGGTG
>NW_008358966.1:0-903 GCF_000622305.1 Nannospalax galili
GGGGGAGCTGTGGGAACCCATCCCCTGATTCTCTGCTGACCTTGGGTTGCAACCTGGCTGTTGACCACAGTTACCGTAACACTCAGTACCACATGACCTACCCGCAAGTTCCTGTTATTGTGCTTCTCTGCAGCTGAGGTGGAGCCCTGGTGTTTTTTCCACTTGTCTGGGACTTTTCAACTGAGTTGGAGAGTGATATATATAGCAGGCTGTTCTGGCAATAAAGGGAATTCCCTCCACACGAATGACCCACTGACGTGTCCTATTTCAAGTCCTCAGCCCCTTGCCTGACCACTGAGTGCAATTTGTAGTGCTGGTGCTACAATTACAATGGTCCATTGTTTCAGCCCCATGCTCAATATGCAAACATAGTGCTCAATGTCCCTCAGAATCAACCAATGTGACATCACAATGCTCTCATGTGTCATCACAATGCTCCAATGTTGCATCAAAATGCTCCAATATGCCAACATTATGGCCCCATGTGCCATTATATTTCTCCAATGTGCCATGAACATGTTACAATGTGAATTCCTCATGTGCTAACATTTTGGCCACATAAGCTATTATATTGCTCCAATGTGCCATTACAATGTTGTGATATGACTCCACAATATTCCATTGTGCAATCACAATGTTCCATTGTGTCATTACAAGGATCCATGGTGTCATCCCCATGCTCAATATGCAAACACAGTGCTCAGTGTCACCTCACAATCACAGAGTGTGATATCATAAAACTCCAATACGCCAACACATTTCTACGATGTTGTTTCACAATGTTCCACCATGCCAAAACTATAGGCCCATGTGCTATTACATTGCACATTATATTGTAACATCACAATGCTCATTGTTACATCATGATGGGCAATTGTGTCATTACCTGTTGGGAACCCCTGC
>NW_008358967.1:0-832 GCF_000622305.1 Nannospalax galili
AATCTGGTCAGAGGGACTTAAAGGGACAAATTTTTGTTCCTGGCCCTCTAAAGTCAAACAAGTTCCAGGGGCTATGGCACATCTCTCGAAATGTCCTATAACTTTGGTGAGTCACCTGTCCTCTTGTTCAGGGATGCCATGGAGACCCCAGAAGATGGACTTAAACCAGTGTCCAGTCTGCAAAGAGGAGGGTCAACACAGAGGAAACATTTCTTCCATGCTTCCAAGTGAAGCCCTGGTCAAGGAAGACCTTTTGACTTATCTTCACATAGATGAGACTGGTAAAAGAAAAGCCAGAGGAGCCAGGTGCTCCCCCCAAGCCCAAGTGGCCCCTGAGGACCAAATCCTCATATGACTTTAAGAGTAAAAATAGAGTGGTTTATTTGGGCCAAGAGTATGGTCTTAAACACCCAAAAGGAAAATATAACCAAAATTAAAGTCATCAGTATGTTTTAATGGTTCAAAGGATTACACAACCCAGGCATTAGACGTAAGTTCTTATGTTATTTAGATAATTATCTCTTATTGATAATTTTGTTCCTAACAAGACGTTACTCAGATGTAAGACTTCAAATCTTGGTCTACAATACTGTAGTGCCCACTTACAGCTCAGAGAGGCAATCCACTATTCTAGCCTAAAAAATAAAATGATGGCTAAATTTGTTTTCTCTCCCTATCTATAAGCCTTTGAGAGGCAACCGACACTGATTCTAGCCAATCCAACAGCTATCAAAATACCTAAAAACAAATCCTGAGTCCATCACTTTCAGGTTCAGCCCTGGCAGAAGAAAAAAAAAAAAAAATGGAAAAAGAGCTATTACCTTGGTGCTAA
>NW_008358968.1:0-308 GCF_000622305.1 Nannospalax galili
CTTGTAATCCTCTGGGACTACAAATGGGTCGGCAGGTTTTGCATGGGAGTAGTGCACCCAAGCCGTGACGCTGTCCACTTTGAGTGCGGTGGGAGTTGTCAAGAGGATCAAGAAGGGGCTCTTCCATCTTGGCTCAAGATTTTTCCATTGGTGTCTGTGGATGAAGACCCAGTCACCCAGTTTAAACCTGTGGGGTTGCGGAGGGACAGAAGCTTCATATATGGCTCTGAGTTGCGGCCAGACCCATTGATGGGTGGGCTGCAACCGATGGAGTGAGTCCAGTAGGTTCTGGTCTCCCAAGGTCGATA
>NW_008358969.1:0-391 GCF_000622305.1 Nannospalax galili
GAGGCAACCTTCCTTGAAGTTCCAGCCTCAACCCACGGAGGATCTCACGTGCGCTCCATTGGAGATGGCGTGACATTTCATCCTTTTTTATTTTTTAAATGTAATTTGTGTACTTCTCAGCAGAGAGATGAGACAGAAGAAAAAACTAGGTGAAAGATGACTGGGAGCAGAAAGATAAGGAGAAGAATTACTCCTATGATGACACCTGTAATAATCAAATTATGCACCCAATTGAAAGGGTTAAGCGAAATCAAATTATTCTTTAGTGATTGCGCTAGAAAAGAGATGCCTTCATCATCCAAACGTGCCTGACTCATTGCTGATATTTGTAATTGCAAATCCTGCATATCATGAGATATTTCAGTGTCTTTCCATACTCCTAATAAATGGT
>NW_008358969.1:4869-9363 GCF_000622305.1 Nannospalax galili
CCTTAGCTGTCTGCAGTTTTTTTTAATCAATATTATTTTTTTAAAGCTTTTGGTGTTAATTGGTGTTATGATTTAGGATTAGCATCTCCTTTTAATAATTCAAATAGGGGGTGTAATTCTCCTGTAGTTATTTTTAAATAAGATCTTACCCAGTTTATATTCCCTAATAGTTTTTGAAAATCATTTAAAGTTTTAAATTTATCTATTCTAATACTCATTTTTTGTGAGCTGATTTCTTGTTCACTAATGACCTTTCCTAAATAGTATAGAGGCCTATTATATTGTATTTTATTTGGAGCTGTTATAAGACCATATTTAATGATCAAATCATGTCTTTTTATGGGGCGGGTTGCTGGACCCCCGGCATGGTGTGTGCGGGCACCCTGGTGGTCCCCACCACACCTGGCTTGTCCCATTGTGAGCCTGGCCGCAAGTAATGTGGGGAGCGCGCCTGGGCTCCAGGGCGCACTCACTCTGGATGTGGCATGGAGGATCTCTGGCTACTCTGGGAATAGCGTGGTGGGTGAGCAGACTTCTCTGATGCTGGCTGTAGCTGATAGCTACAGCCTTCTCTGGAGCGGCAGCTGATGGCTACCGCAGTTTCTGGTGCTGAGAGCTTCCTCTGCTACAGGAGTATTATCCAGTCAGAATCCCGCCTCTATTACACCCTTGTACCTTTCCTCAGGATTGTGGAGTTCCTGGCCAGTGAACTCCACAGGGAAGAGGCAGGAGGCGGTGAAAGCTGGGGTATCTGTGGGCTGATAACGGAGGAATAGCGCCCCCGGGGAGACTGGATCACAGGATTTAGTGTTACAGCTCAAGACAAGTGACTCAGCTCAGATCTCAGTGATTCAGCTCCAGCTCTGCTCCAGTTCCTGCTCCAGCTCTAACTTTATTGGGGTAAAACTAGGACGATTTATAGTGTAGAGACAGTAGAAGAAGTCATAGCTAAGTACTTTTAGGATGCCTCATTTACATAGGGCGGTGGGCTTCTATCAGGCTATCAGACAACATCTGATTAAAACCTGGTAGCTCCTGTGCCGGAGGGCATGTATTTGTGGCGAACACTTTAAGAGAAGAATCAGAGAGGATGCCAGGAAGGCACTCTGCTATGAAAGAATCTGCAGCACATGGTTTTCCGAGCTCGTGAGCTATCCGGTCGTGAAGAGATTTCTACTTGCAAAACAAAGGACCCCAACACTTCTGACGAGCAGATCGTCGTGTCCCCTGCCCCCCTAACGAGAAGATGTTCATGTCTCCTGCCCCCTCTAATATGCATATGGTCATGTCACCTGCACCCTCTGCCGTAAAGATAGTCTTGTCACCTGCCACCACTGACGTGCAGATGGTCATGTCACCTGCCATCTCTGACGTGAAGATGGTATTGTCACCTGCCCTCTCTGATGTGCGCATGGTCGTTTCACCTGTCCTCTCTGACGTGCACATGGTCATGTCACATGCTCTCTTAGATGTGCACATCGCCGTGTCACCTGCGATCTTTTATGTGCAGAAACACGTGTCACCTGCCCTCTCTGCCATAAAGATGATCGTTCCACCTGCACCCTCTGAAGGGCAGTTGGTCGTGTGACCTACCCCTCTGACTTGCAGATGGTAGTGTCACCTGCCCCCTCTGACGTGCACATGGTCTTGTCACGTGCCCCCTCTGAAGTGCACATGGTCATGTCACCTGCCCCCACTTACGTGCAGATTGTCGTGTCACCAGCCCCCTCTGATGTGCAGATGTTCGTGTCACCGGATGCCTGTGACGTGCAGATGATCGTAACACGTGCCCCCTCTGACGTGCTGATCGTCGTGTCACCTGCCCTCTCTGACGTGCACATGGTCGTGTCAAATGCTGTCTTTGATGTGCACATGGTGGTGTGACATTCCAACTTTGACATACACATGGTCGTGTCACCTGCCCTCTTTGCCATAAATAGGGTCATGTCACATGCCTCCGTTGAGGGGGAGATGGTCGTATCATCTGACCATGTGACCGGCAGACGGTCATGTCACATGGCCCCTCTGACGTGCACATGGTCGTGTCACCTGCCCACTCTGACATGCACATAGTCGTGTCACCTGCCCCCTCTGATGTGCAGATGGTCGTGTCACTTTCCACCTCTGACGTGCAGATGATCTTGTCTCTGGCCCCTTCTGACGTGCAGATTGTCGTGTCACCTGCCCCCTCTGTCGTGCACATGATGGTTTCACCTGCCCCCGCTGACGTGTAGATGGCCATGTCACCTGCCCCCTCTGAATGCAGATGGTCGTATCACCTGCCTCCTCTGCCAAAAAGAGGGTCGTGTCACCTGCCACCTCTCAAGTGCAGATGGTCGTATCTCCTGCCCCCTCTGACGTGCAGATGGTCATGTCGCCTGGCCACTCAGACGTGCAGAAGTTCGTGTCACCTGCCCCGTCTGACGTGCAGATAATCATGTCACTTGACCACTCTGAAGTGCACATGGTCGTGTCACCTGCCCACTCTGACATGCACATAGTCGTGTCACCTGCCCCCTCTGATGTGCAGATGGTCGTGTCACTTTCCACCTCTGACGTGCAGATGATCTTGTCTCTGGCCCCTTCTGACGTGCAGATTGTCGTGTCACCTGCCCCCTCTGTCGTGCACATGATGGTTTCACCTGCCCCCGCTGACGTGTAGATGGCCATGTCACCTGCCCCCTCTGAATGGATGTGCCGGACATTTCTGGCTGGAACCCAGATAGGCTTTGGTTGATCCTGTGGGAAAACACAAGCAAATCCCCTCCCTGTGGTCAGCAATGGATCTGGTCCTTTCCAGAGTCCATCAAAGGGGTCCCTCCATCTAACCATGATGGGTGGTACGGGGTGTGTCTGGGCCCAGTGTCAGGTGATGGGGGGTGTTAGACCCTTGATATACATTAAGTACATTAAGGGTAAACAAGGCTAATGTTAATTGAATATTGGGAGAATATGTTGTTTGAGCCTGTCTCTTTAATTGGTCCTTTAAGGTTTTATGCGACCATTCCACAATGGCTTTTCTGCCAAATTGAGGGACATGAGTTACATCAATCTGCCATAGGGCATTAGATTTTAATCCTCTAGGATTGATTCCCATTTGCTGTATAGCAGGAGTATGTATAATTGATGCACAAGAAGAAGGGGTTCTAACCATATACTTAAATTGCTTTAGAGGAAAATTGGGAAATCTGAGATGGAGCCCTTTTAAATTAATATGAGTGGCATGGTGGAGGTCTTGGGCATCTGTTGTGCTAGCAGGGAAATTTCCAGCCGTGGCTACTTTATCTGCTATGGCATTTCCCTCAATAAGAGGTCCTGGGAGAGAGGAGTGGGACCTGATATGCTGGACAAATAATGGTGCCACTCTCTTTTTTAACAGTGTGGAAATTTTAATTAACAGGGGTGAGATGGGGTTGCCATCAATTTTAATGAAGGAACGACCTAGCCATGGAAGTAAATTAAGAGCATAGATGCGATCAGAATAAAGGTTAAAGGGCTTATTAATTTTATCAAGAGCCATATAGATAGCAAAGAGTTCTTTAAACTGTGGGGATTTATCAGGTAAAGGCTGGAAATATATTATAGGCGGGTCATCATGAGAATCATATATGACCAATGCAGCTCCCTTTTTTCCTCCATCTGTAAAGGCTGTAATAGTCTCTTTTATTGGTTTATGGCAAAAAAAAGTCTAGGCGGTAGCCAACAAAATGTTGGAATAACTGATATCCATTTATCTTTAGGATAGTGATTATCAATTTGTCCTGGGAAGTCTATTAAGCTAATTGCAAAAGAGGAATGATGCTTTAAGAGCCATTGTACATCTGATAATGAGAAAGGAATAATAAGATTATCAGTTTCCTTTCCTAGGATTTGTACAGCCCTATCTCTCCCATGTCGTACCATGGATGCAAGGGTGTCCACTTCTGTAAGGAAGCGAGGAGCACCACCTACTGGCATGTGAAGCCATTCTAGTACTCCGTGTGGCTGATGAATCGCTCCTACCATGGTTGGGGAGGAATTAAATATTAAAGAGTTGAACAGGCAGCTTGGGGTCATATCTGGCAAGTGATGCCTTTTGGAAGTGGCTATTAATTACTTGGAGAGCCTTTTTTGCATCTGGGTTTAGGTACCATCTGGAGGCTGGGTTTTTGTCTCCCTTTAAGAGATCAAAAAGTGGCTGTAATTGACTTGTGGGGATGGAAAGCCATGGCCTTAGCCAATTAATATTACCTGGAAAACTTTGAAGTGAGTTAAGTGTGAGTGGATGGGAGACATCCAGGACAGGTTTGAGGGGCCAACAGCAGTGGGTGTTATTTCAGTCCCTAGGAAGGTAATGTGGGAGACAGATTGTATTTTATTTGTTGCTATTACAAAAACTTTTGCCTCTAGGTTGTTTATCATAGCATCTTTTAAGTCTTCTAGAGAGGAATCCTCATCTTGCCAGACCAAGAGGTTATCCATATAATGATAAACATGCAGCCCCTTTTTTAAGAG
>NW_008358969.1:9594-13920 GCF_000622305.1 Nannospalax galili
GTAATGGCCACTGTTCCACCCAGACTGGCTCTGTGGTGGTTCAATCAAGGCAGGGAGTGTGGTAATCAACAGTGGCCCTTAGAATTGGGGGTTCTGTTGTTTTAGGGACCTCATCTGATCATCTATTTTAAGGCATCTCTCTTTAGACCCACTAGTAAGAATTACATTGAGGTTTTCTAAGATATCTCGTCCTAGGAGGTTTGTAGCAATATCTGCAATCAGGGGTCTTATTGTTTCAACTTCTCCATCAGGGTCTTCCGATTTATAGGAATTTTTAGTGATAAATGCTTGGGAGGCTCCCCCTACTCCTATTAGTTGGGGTCCTGGTGTCAATTCCCAGTTTGGAGGAAACTCAGATTGCTTTAAGATGGTTCTATCAGTTCCAGTATCAAGGAGGCATTTGAAAGGCTTATTGTCTATTTTTATGGTTAATTTTGGATGGGCACTTTCTGTAATACTGGTTACCCACAATGTTTTTGGCTTCCCTATTGTTAGCGGGGCTGAGGGCTCCCCCTGAAGAAGTTTAAAGGCGGCAAAGGCTTGCCATCCCTGTCATTTTTAGATCCACAATCTTTTTTTCCAGTGATAAACTCTTTTACAGCGAGGACAGAGGGTTTCAGGGGGTCTAGTGGCAGCAGAGTTATTTTGAGGGCAATTTTTATCCAGTAACCAGTTTCTCCACATTTGAAACATTTTGAGTTGGACTGAGTTGAAACTGCAAGGGCTTGTGCAAGGGAGGAAGCCTGGTGCGTGGCAGTTCCTATATCTTGAGTAGCCACGATCCACTTGTCATAATGTTCATTTTTTAGTCCCTGACATGCTTGTCAGTGCTCAGGGGTCATCCCTTCCCAGACAAGTCTGTTCAAAAGTATTGTTTTGGCTGCAGGATCTGTTATTTTTCTATCTAAGCTTGCCTACACTCTTAGTATGAAGTCCAGAAGAGCCTCAGTTGGCTTCTGCTTTAAAAATGTTAATGAGGAAAGTCTCTCCAGGCCCAGTGGACAATGGTGTTAAGCGATCCCAGGCCTGCAGGGCACACAAGTGAATCTGCTCTATACAACCAGCAGAAATTGCAGCTTGCTGAATTCCTGTGGAGAAATTACCGTGGCCAAAAAGCTGGTCATAATTCCAATTTCAAAATCCATGTGGTGGATCCTGCCCTGGCTGAGGCCTTAGCTGTTGATTATGAATTTCACTTCTTTTAGCTTGCGTTAGGCACTCATCTCTAAATAAGGCTTCCCATTGTACAAATAATGGATTGGGGAGAGTAGATCTGCAAATGTCCCTACAATCCTGAGGAAGCAGGTTAGTATTAAATGTTTGTAATATAGATTTAGTCCAAGGAGCATAAATTCCATCTTCCCTTACAGCCCGTCTCAAATCTTTAAGCTGTGCTGCAGGGACTGGATACCAAGCTAGGGGACGCTGCCTGGTTATTTGCAAATTGACAGGAAAAGCCTCTACTGGTGGGTTTTGGGGGTCCTGAGGCCGCTGAGGCTGGAAATTTTTAGGCTGGCAGCTTTCACTGTCTTTAAGGCTACACAGCTGCTCTGTAGCTGGGCGTGGCTCCACAGGCAGCGGCTGAGCCTCAGGGCTTGGAGGCAGCCGAGGTGGAGGGGGAGGAGGAGATTTTACCTGAGAATCTTTGGAAGCTTTTGAAATTTGGGCTTTAGTATCTGGGCTTGTTGAATCTGTTACTGGGCAGTTTTTAGGGTCTTTTTTGTCATCTAAAACCTCTCTTTTTTTATTCTCTGGCATTTGTAAACTTTCTTCAATTTTAGGTGGGTTTTTTAAACATTGATGGATGGCTGCCATTATTGGGAAAAATGAAAGAGGAAAATCATGCTTTTCTTTGGTTTCTTTCTTATACGCCAGATGTGCAAGAAAGTTCCAAACCTCTGGATCAGATATGTCTGCTGATAAGATCCAGGGTGCAAACTGGTACACCTCATTCCAAAATTTTAAGCTTTCCTCTTTTGAAATTTTTAATCCTCTAGATTTAAGTAGAGTCTTAAGAGAATGAATCTGGTGCTTTTTTATGTGATACAGAGGTACCCATTGTAAGGGGAAGATGTTTTCATAACACTAGATTCATTCTCTTAAGAGGCAAGTTACAAGCCCCTAGGTTTGCAGAAAAAAAGTTGTAGTTTTAAATCTTTTGTTCTGGAAGCTGCTTTTGAGCTGCAGGTGCTCAGCAGGGGTTAGCTAATTTGAATTTTCACTGAACCGGTTTCAGCTGTGGCTTGAATGCCTGAGGCAGGAAAACAGAGCTGACTAGAGAATTCTGCCTGACTCCAAAGCTTAGGTGGAGATAACTTTGGGGTTATTTATTTATTTATTATTATTATTATTGTTGTTGTTGTAGTTTTAGATGTTTTTACAGCAGTCGGACACTAGAGGGCTGAAGCGCCTAGGCGAGTTACAAGCCCCTAGGTCAGAAAAAAAGTTTGCAGTTTAAATCTTGGAGCCGCTTTTGGCTTTCAGGTGCCTGGCAGGGATTAGCTAATTTGCATTTTCACTGACTTCACTTTAGTTGCTTGTTTGAATGCCTGATGGCAGAAAAGGAGCTGGCTGGAGGAATTCTGCCTGACTCTAAGGCTTAGACAGAGATCCCTGGAACTTTTTGGGGATTTTTCTCTAACAGTGTTCAGATAGAAAAGTGAGGAAGTGACGGTTTCCAAAGCGACGTTCCTGAAATAAAAATTCCAGGGGATCGCAGTGGCTCCCAGTCACAAGACCTTACTGCATATTTGAGGGGGCTGGCGGCCAACCCTAATGGTTCTTACTTGGCCGATGCGTCACCAGGGTTTTTTGATATTAAAAATATGTCTAGACAGAGGTCTTTTCATCCATACCTGAACAGGCAGTCGGAGTCCTCCTAGGGGGTTCAGAGAGACCTTCAGCCAACACCAGGGGGTAGCCCTGGCCAGAAGGCGTCAGTTGTTTCTCTGGCCCTAGCGGTCTCTCGCGAGGACTTCTAGACTGGAAAAGAGAAAGGAGGAAGTTTTTAGAAGAGAGAAAGAGATTAAACTACCTTCCTGAGTGGGAAGGGTACTCACGGATTCCTGGCGTTTCTGTGGGCACTAGCTCTGAGCTGGCACGAAGTTCAGAGGCTAAGCTCCCACGTTGTCCATGAGGTTGAGAAGCCAAGCTCCAGCTTGTGGCGCCAGATATGGGGCCGGTCGCTGGACCCCCGGCGTGGTATGTGCGGGCACCCTGGTGGTCCCCGCCACACCTGGCTAGTCCCGGCGTGAGCCTGGCCACAAGCGATGTGGGGAGCGCGCCTGGGCTCCCAGGCGCACTCACTCTGGATGTGGCATGGCGGATCTCTGGCTTCTCTGGGAATAGCGCGGTGGGTGCGCAGACTTCTCTGATGCTGGCTGTAGCTGATAGCTACAGCCTTCTCTGGAGTGGCAGCTGATGGCTACCGCAGTTTCTGGTGCTGAGAGCTTCCTCTACTACTGGAGTATTATAAAGTCAGAATCCCGCCTCTTTTACACCCTTGTACCTTTCCTCAGGATTGTGGAGTTCCTGGCCAGTGAACTCCACACGGAAGAAGCTCGGAGGTGGTGAAAGCTGGCATATCCGTGGGCCGATAACGGAGGAATAGTGCCCCCGGGGAGACTGGATCACAGGATTTAGTGTTACAGCTCAAGACAAGTGACTCAGCTCAGATCTCAGTGATTCAGCTCCAGCTCCTGCTCCAGCTCCTGCTCCAGCTCCAACTTTATTGGGGTAAAACTAGGACTATTTATAGTGTAGAGACAGCAGAAGAAGACTTAGCTGATAGGTACTTTTAGGATGCCTCATTTACATAGGGCGGTGGGCTTCTATCAGGCTATCAGACAATGCCTGATTAAAACCTGGTAGCTCCTGTGCCAGAGGGCATGTATTTGTGGCGAGCACTTTAAGAGAAGAGTCAGGGAGGATGCGAGTAAGGTACTCTGCCATGAAAGGAGTCTGCAGCACATGGTTTTCCGAGCTCGTGAGCTATCCGGACGTGAAGAGTCTTCTACTTGCATAACAGAGGACCCCAACATCTTTTAATATTGATTCTGCAAAATTTTTTGTTTTATGGGCCAATAGAATATCATCTATATAATGTATTATATAAGCATCCTTGTATTTGATCTTTTTATCTCTCAATGCTTTATCCACAAATTTTTGACATAAAGTTGGACTATATTTCATCCCCTGAGGAAGTACTTTCCATTGATACCTTTGAAAAGGTTGTTTTAAATTAGTTGAGGGAACACTGAAAGCAAATCTCTGAGAATCCTCAGGACTTAATTGTATTGTAAAGAAACAATCTTGCAGGTCTATAAT
>NW_008358969.1:15776-18987 GCF_000622305.1 Nannospalax galili
CAATGTTTCTATTTGAATTCTAGGTGATGCACAACAATGTTGTTATATTATCTATCTTTTATTTTTCCTTTTTTATTAATATGTTCCAAACCCCAAATTACATCAATATCCTATTCTAATCCTGTAGCTCTCATGAAATCTTTTTAAGTATGGGACTTATAAACATAACTATTTTATCTTAGTAAAGGACACCAGGTGCTTTCCAGAAAGCCCAAGATACAGTGACAGAAAAATAATAGCAAGTAAAGCATGCCAAGTACATGGCATGTTTCTCAGCACAAACAATTCTAAGAGGCAACCTTCTTTGAAGTTCCAGCCTCAACCCACGGAGGATCTCACGTGGGCTCCATTGGAGATGGCGTGACATGACACCAATATCTACACGTCACTGGGGCCGCTGACACGACCATCTGCACGTCAGAGTGGGCAGGTAACAAGACCATCAGCACATCAGAGTTGGCAGGAGACACGACCATGTTCACAGCAGAGGGGGCAGGTAACACGACCATCTGCACGTCAGAGGGGCAGTTGAGACGACCATCTGCACGTCAGAGGAGGTAGCAGACACTACCATCTGCCAGTTAGGGGGGCAGGAGACACGACCAGGTGCATGTCCGAGGGGGCCGGGGACACGACCATCTGCGCGTCAGAGGAGGTAGCAGACACTACCATCTGCCAGTTAGGGGGGCAGGAGACACGACCAGGTGCATGTCCGAGGGGGCCGGGGACACGACCATCTGCGCGTCAGAGGAGGTAGCAGACACTACCATCTGCCAGTTAGGGGGGCAGGAGACACGACCAGGTGCATGTCCGAGGGGGCCGGGGACACGACCATCTGCGCGTCAGAGGAGGTAGCAGACACTACCATCTGCCAGTTAGGGGGGCAGGAGACACGACCAGGTGCATGTCCGAGGGGGCCGGGGACACGACCATCTGCGCGTCAGAGGAGGTAGCAGACACTACCATCTGCCAGTTAGGGGGGCAGGAGACACGACCAGGTGCATGTCCGAGGGGGCCGGGGACACGACCATCTGCGCGTCAGAGGAGGTAGCAGACACTACCATCTGCCAGTTAGGGGGGCAGGAGACACGACCAGGTGCATGTCCGAGGGGGCCGGGGACACGACCATCTGCGCGTCAGAGGAGGTAGCAGACACTACCATCTGCCAGTTAGGGGGGCAGGAGACACGACCAGGTGCATGTCCGAGGGGGCCGGGGACACGACCATCTGCGCGTCAGAGGAGGTAGCAGACACTACCATCTGCCAGTTAGGGGGGCAGGAGACACGACCAGGTGCATGTCCGAGGGGGCCGGGGACACGACCATCTGCGCGTCAGAGGAGGTAGCAGACACTACCATCTGCCAGTTAGGGGGGCAGGAGACACGACCAGGTGCATGTCCGAGGGGGCCGGGGACACGACCATCTGCGCGTCAGAGGAGGTAGCAGACACTACCATCTGCCAGTTAGGGGGGCAGGAGACACGACCAGGTGCATGTCCGAGGGGGCCGGGGACACGACCATCTGCGCGTCAGAGGAGGTAGCAGACACTACCATCTGCCAGTTAGGGGGGCAGGAGACACGACCAGGTGCATGTCCGAGGGGGCCGGGGACACGACCATCTGCGCGTCAGAGGAGGTAGCAGACACTACCATCTGCCAGTTAGGGGGGCAGGAGACACGACCAGGTGCATGTCCGAGGGGGCCGGGGACACGACCATCTGCGCGTCAGAGGAGGTAGCAGACACTACCATCTGCCAGTTAGGGGGGCAGGAGACACGACCAGGTGCATGTCCGAGGGGGCCGGGGACACGACCATCTGCGCGTCAGAGGAGGTAGCAGACACTACCATCTGCCAGTTAGGGGGGCAGGAGACACGACCAGGTGCATGTCCGAGGGGGCCGGGGACACGACCATCTGCGCGTCAGAGGAGGTAGCAGACACTACCATCTGCCAGTTAGGGGGGCAGGAGACACGACCAGGTGCATGTCCGAGGGGGCCGGGGACACGACCATCTGCGCGTCAGAGGAGGTAGCAGACACTACCATCTGCCAGTTAGGGGGGCAGGAGACACGACCAGGTGCATGTCCGAGGGGGCCGGGGACACGACCATCTGCGCGTCAGAGGAGGTAGCAGACACTACCATCTGCCAGTTAGGGGGGCAGGAGACACGACCAGGTGCATGTCCGAGGGGGCCGGGGACACGACCATCTGCGCGTCAGAGGAGGTAGCAGACACTACCATCTGCCAGTTAGGGGGGCAGGAGACACGACCAGGTGCATGTCCGAGGGGGCCGGGGACACGACCATCTGCGCGTCAGAGGAGGTAGCAGACACTACCATCTGCCAGTTAGGGGGGCAGGAGACACGACCAGGTGCATGTCCGAGGGGGCCGGGGACACGACCATCTGCGCGTCAGAGGAGGTAGCAGACACTACCATCTGCCAGTTAGGGGGGCAGGAGACACGACCAGGTGCATGTCCGAGGGGGCCGGGGACACGACCATCTGCGCGTCAGAGGAGGTAGCAGACACTACCATCTGCCAGTTAGGGGGGCAGGAGACACGACCAGGTGCATGTCCGAGGGGGCCGGGGACACGACCATCTGCGCGTCAGAGGAGGTAGCAGACACTACCATCTGCCAGTTAGGGGGGCAGGAGACACGACCAGGTGCATGTCCGAGGGGGCCGGGGACACGACCATCTGCACGTCAGAGGAGGTAGGAGACACTACCATCTGCCAGTTAGGGGGGCAGGAGACACGACCAGGTGCATGTCCGAGGGGGCCGGGGACACGACCATCTGCGCGTCAGAGGAGGTAGCAGACACTACCATCTGCACGTCAGAGGAGGTAGGAGACACTACCATCTGCACGTTAGAGAGGCAGGAGACACGACCAGGTGCATGTCCGAGGGGGCAGGTGACACGACCATCTGCTCGTCAGAGGGGGCTGGTGACACGACCATGTGCACGTTAGAGAGGGCAGGTGACACGACCATCTACACATCAGAGGGGGCATGTGACACGACTATGTTTATGGTAGAGAGGGTAGGCGGCACTACCGTGTTCATATCATAGAGGGCAGGATACACGACCACCTGAATGACAGAAGGGGCAGGTGACACTACCATGTGCATGTCAGAGGGGGCATTTGACACGACCATCTCCACGTCAGAGGGGGCAGGTGACAGGACCATCTGCTCGTCAGAGGGGGCAGG
>NW_008358970.1:0-326 GCF_000622305.1 Nannospalax galili
CTTCTTTTGAGAACTCTCTGTTCAGCTCTTTAGCCCATCTTTTAATTGGTTTGCTTCTTGTCTTGATTCTCTATTTTTTTATTTTGTTATGCATTCTGGATATTAAACCTCTTTTGGATGTGTTGCTGGTGAAGATTTTCTCCCATTCTGTGGGTTTTCTGATCGTTTCCCTGGTTGCCTCCTTTGATGTACAGAAGCTTTTTAGTTTAATGAGGTCCCTTTCGTTAATTCTTGCCCTCTTTTCCTGAGCAATTGATGCCCGGTTTAGAAAATCTTTTCCTACACCTATATCTTGTAGATTTTTCCCAATGTTTTCTTCTAACAGT
>NW_008358971.1:0-446 GCF_000622305.1 Nannospalax galili
GAATTTACTGAGCTTACTTACAGAGATAACTAAGGGGTTATTGAGGTGTATGTATGACCGGAGGGTTCTTGGCATTCTTTAAGTGGCTGTCTTTCCTCAGCCTCCTGGTTTAGAGACCTATGTATCCTCTATGCTAATCTCGCTAAAGCTTACTTCACCTTAACATCTCTGTAGTCAGAATTATGCCATCTCATTATTTCCTCTGTCACACATGTCTGTGTAGGCTGTACATCGGGCAACAATTTCTTGCTATCTCAAATAATGTTACAATGAATGCTCTAATCTACCTGTCTCTTGGTACACCAGCCCACTATTTCTCTCTAGGAAATATACCTAGTATTCTATTGCTAGGCCACGGGGCTGTGCATTGCAGTATTGCCATGTGTTGCCAGGTTGCTTTAAAAAATATTCCTAATTTATATTCCTATCAGCACTAAAAAAAAAAA
>NW_008358971.1:698-2514 GCF_000622305.1 Nannospalax galili
TACCTTGAGGTGATTACAATGTGCTCATGTATTTTCTAAATACATGTTATTGTATTATATAAGCATGTAGTTTATTTCGGGATTTATATGTGTGCATAGTGTGAAAAGTCAACACCAATTTGTTTTATTTCCTCTATTTATTCTCTGTGTGTATGCATGTATATCCACGTGTATGTGGGCATGCTTACCTATTCATGAACATGTGGGAGACAGAAGTCAACATCAGGCGTCTTCCTTTATCACTGTCAACCTAACTTTGTGACAGGGTCTGTCGCTGGGACCTGGGACTCCGCATTTCAGCTAGACTGGCTGGCTGGCCCGTGAGCCCCTGGACTCCCCTATCTTTGTTCCCCGGTGCCAGGGATACAAGCTTACTCACCACAGCTCACTTCTAAATAGGTGCTAGGGATCGGGACGTGGGTTGTCCTGCTTGCACAGCAAACACTTTATGACTGAGCCATCTCTGCAGCTGCCATTTTTTTTTAAAGATTGGTATCCAGTTATTCTAGCATTGTTTATTGAATCCACCATCCCTCCCTGTGGAGTGCTCCCTCTATCCTACATGGATTTCCTTGGTGAGCACAGTGTATTTGTGGGACCTGATTCCCTGACCTCACACAAATGCCACACAGTTTTAATTACCTTTGTTTGATGGCACACCTTGGTTATGGACAGACAAGACCCCTTTCATAAATTATTTGTCCTTTTATTTGAAGATTTTTCTCTTCTGTGACTTGTAGAATTGTTTGTCCTGTTCTATAAACAAACTCAGCTACATTTTAATTTCAGTTGCATTAAATGCATAGGTTAGTATGGAGCCATCTGTGTGCCTATGTTAGCTTTCCCATCTATGAAACACTATGTTGACACGTAGCACTTCATTTATTCACATTTTCTTTTCACGTCCTTTAATGTTACCATTTCCCTATAGATTTTCATATCACTTATAGAAGTAATGTTTGGTTATTTCATTGTCTTTGTTACCCTTCTTTGAATACTTATGTTTCCTGGTTAATTGTGGCATGCAGGTCCGTGTGCAAATGCATGACTGTGAAGGCCTGTCAGTGGATGTCAGTTATCTTCATTGATGACTTCCATCTTATCTTTTGAGACAGTCTCTCACTGAACCTGGTACTCACTGATTTCCTAGACTGGCTGGCCTGTGAGCTCAGGGATCCACCTGTCTTGTCTCCACTTCCCCCTAGGCACAGCCCTATCGGGCTTTTTTACATGGCGGCTAGGAGTCCAAACTCAGATCCTTGTGTTTGTGCAGCAGGCAGGCACTTTACCGACTGAGCCATCTCCCCAGCTCAGGAGACTTGATCTTTATCTCATTAGAATGGTTTTGTCACCTCTGAGTCGACACTTCCACATTGTTATCAGTCATCCAACAGTACTACACCAAAGAGAACAGAATTTAAGGATTTCCTCCATAACATAATCATGTGTGGTGGTACATGCCTTTCCTCCCAGCACTTAGGAGCCAGAGACTGGCATATCTCTATGAACTTGAGGCTAGCCTGGTCTACATACCAAGTTCTAGGCCAGTCAGAGCTACATAGTGAAACCTTGTCTCAAAAACGAAAAAACCTTAAAGGTTCTGACTGAGCAAATGATTGCATTTTCTGCACTTTCTTTTTTGTAGACTCCCATGAACCAAGCTTCAACCTGATCACACTGCATCTTCACTGTTCACTTGATGAGCAAAGAGCCAGGATCCGCCACAGTACGACATGCCAAGCTCCATCTGGTTGACTTGGCTGGCTCAGAGCGCATTGCCAAGACTGGAGTCAGAGGCCTGCTTCTGACAGAGGCC
>NW_008358971.1:4550-5582 GCF_000622305.1 Nannospalax galili
AAAATAAATTGGTTTATCTGGGCCAACTGCATGGTCTTAAACACCCGAAAGGAAAGTATAACCAAAGATTAAAGGGATCAATATAATTCTTTAAGAGTCCTTATGTATAGCTAACGGCTACATAACAAGAAACAATGCCAGACAGGAGATACCTTCCTTTGAGTTATTAGCCAAGGTGGCGCAAGAGACTCCCAGACAGTAACCCAGCGTAGAACTGGGAAAATGAACAGCAGACCCCGATCTTATCTAAAGGAATATTGGCAACTGAGTGCTGCTAGATGAGGAAGAGCTGATCTCCCTAAAACAAGGAACTCTGGATAGGCTGAGTAGATTCAGCGGATGGACAAGCACAGTGGACAGTAACCGGGATGACAGAGTATATGGGCTCCAGTGGGGGTCGGGGGGCTATGGGAGGTGCCATTTGGGCTGTAGGTATAGAGATGAATAAGATTGTTTGGTATGTTCTGTATGAAATACACAAAAAAATCAAATAAAAAAGTGAGTTATATTTGAGGAAGAAGCATAAAAATTTGCTTCTTGTTAATTAGTAGTGGTGAAAAACATTACCATTGAAATCTACCTGATGATTTTATATTCATGCTCAGGTGCCAAGGAGCTCAGAAAGTAACCGACTGTGACTAGTAATAATCAGATCCACAGAGATTAGAGACGCATGTGCAAACATCTAAGTGTTTGTTAGTAGCATTAAAAATGAGTTTTTCTGTATGAAACAGTATATTTTAAAATGAAACGGAGATCTTTTTTAAAGATTAAAACCTCATTCATTTTTATGTCTTATAGGGTTTATACTGAGTTCAATATTGTATAACTGTATTAATTCAACTGTGAACCTAAAAATTTACAGCCAATTTTTAAAGAGATGCATCTTTGCTCTGAAAATTGTTATTGGATATGTTAATGCTATAATGAAATGCTTCTTCAATCATGTGGTTATTAAATAATTTTTTAATTAAAAAAAATTCCACGTCACTTATAGTGGCAGAACTTTTCACCTAACAGGACACTCAGGGA
>NW_008358972.1:0-1167 GCF_000622305.1 Nannospalax galili
CCAATGTGCCATCACAATGCTACAATATGACTTCTCAACGTTCCATTGTAATATAATAATACTCCAATGTGCCAACACTATGGATTCATGTGCCATTATATTGCTCCAATGTGCTATCACAATATTAAAATATGATTTCACATTGTTCCATTGTTACATTACAATACTCCATGGTGCCATCGGGAGAGGGAAATTCCAGGTGCCTTTATAAGCTCTGTAACACCTGTAATACATGAGTCCCCACTTGACTAGGCTCCCTGTTGCGTCTGATTTTCCCTGGTACTGGGGGCAGCATGGGCTGGCAAATCGTGCACTTACTCATCCCCAATAATCACTGCGGGGTGGTCGCTGGCTTGAAGCCCCCGCAACTGGCGCCCAAGTGGGGCTCCAAGGCAGGTGAAAAGAAGAAAAGAAAGAAAGAAGAAAAACGGATTGGGGCCTATCGGGAAGTTAGGAGTAAGTGAGTCCTGGAAAGATGGGTAACGCAATCAATAAGCCTGAGGACCCACCACTTAAAGCACTGAGACATATGTTTAAAAGTAGGGGATTGGATCTGTCAAATCCAGCAGCTCAAAAGGTTCGGGCAGAGCCTGTTCATTTGGCACCCTGGCTACTTGGGGCTAAAATTTTTATTGGGGATACATGGGAATCATGGGAAGAGTTTGAGGAAGAATTCAGAAATGCAACAGAAGTGAACCCAAAAGCCGCCAAAGTAAGAAGCACACCTAGGTCATGCCCTGGCCAGCTTCAGGGCCTCCCAGGACCCATGAAAACAGGACCCATGGATGCCTTTTTCAGAAGGGCGGGGTGGAGCGGAGCACACGGGGTTGGCGGCGAAAGCGCCCACCCCACCCACCTTGAACTAAGGTGTGCGCGAGTCAGGGGCCCCCACAAAAGCCGGGCAGCAGACGGCCCCCCTGGACAGAGACCGGCGGCAGCCATGGGGAGCATTTTTAAAAAAATGAACCCACCATTGGCTGTGCACCACAACCGGCTCTGGGAGGGCTGGGAAGGCCCGGTTCAGGGAAGGTGGCTTGGGGGCACCATCCCATCTGGTCCCTGGGCGGCTGGGGATCCACCCCACCCTCAAGTCCTACAGCCGGGCTGGCAGCAGCGCTCGCTGAATCCCGAGGCCGAGGGAGCCCTTAGTAAAAGACTACAATGATT
>NW_008358973.1:0-574 GCF_000622305.1 Nannospalax galili
GTTTCTTTAGATATTCCTGTAATTCTTTCCCGACTGTTATTTCCCAGTGTGAATCATCAAACGCTTGCTTGCTTTGATGGGCCTGGGCCCAGCCAGTGTTTTGAGGCCTGGAAGCAGAGGGAGGAGGTGCCCTAGGAATTCCTGTTGCCTTCTCTCCTGCATACCTAGGGCTCACAGTGCGTGCCATAGAGCAGATGTGTGTACTCAGGTGGGGTGGAATGTGTCAGGAGACAGCCATATCAGGAGATCCTTGGTGACAGTGGACATTGGCCCAGATGTGCTCTGTCAGAAATGACCTCACCCACATCTCTTCCTTTTCCTTTTTTGAATATTAATTAGGGAGAGGGCTGTTTTCTGGGTAGTGGAGGGTTCCTTTCTGCCCAGGTCTGGCACTGGCCCTTTATATGTCTGGTGGCTCTGGCACAGTGGATATCTTATTTGCTGTTTTACCAAGTGTCTTTCTGTTCATTTTCCGCAGGTCTAGGGCTGGTCACTAGCAGGAAGCTGTATGCTCCTAGCCGAACTTGTGTTCCCCATGGCCTTCTCTACTCCTCAGAGAGAAACTGGTCTGAAG
>NW_008358974.1:0-332 GCF_000622305.1 Nannospalax galili
CCCTCTGCACATAAGAGGCGGCAGGTGATCCGACCATCTGTACGTCAGAGGCTGCAGGTGATATGACCATGTGCACATCAGAGGGGGCACGTGACCCAACCATGAGCACGTCAGAGTTGGCAGGTGACATGACCATCTGCACATCAGAGGGGGCACGTGACATGACCATCTTTATGGCAGAGAGGACAAGTGACACGACAATCTTTATGGCAGAGGGGGCATGTGACACGACCGTGTGCACATCAAAGATGGTAGGTGACACACCCATCTTCCCATCAGATGGGACAGGTGACACGACCATCGTTAAGGCAGAGATGGCAGGTGACACGACA
>NW_008358975.1:0-449 GCF_000622305.1 Nannospalax galili
ATTCTCCAATGGGACATCACAATGATCCAAAGTGCCAACACTCTCACTCCAGGTTACATTATATTGCTCCAATGTGCCAACATAATGTAAGAATATGATTTCACAACGTACCAATGTGACATCACAATGATCCAATGTGACATCACAATGCTCCAATGTGCCAACACTATCGCCTCATGTGCCAATATATTCCTCCAATATGCAATTATAGTGTTACAATATGACTTCTCATTGGTCCATTGTGACAAAACAATGCTCCAATGTGACATCACAATGCTCCAATATTCCAACATTATCTCCCCATGTGCCATTATATTGCTCCAATGTGACATCACAATGTAAAATATGGCTTCAAAATGTTCCATTGTGACTTTACAATGGTCCAATGTTACATCACAATGTTACATTATGACTTCCCAATGTTCCATTGTGACATCACTGTGCTCCAG
>NW_008358976.1:0-244 GCF_000622305.1 Nannospalax galili
TGTGTGTGTGTTGAGAATCTATGTGTCTCAAAGAAAGAAAAGTTCCATCTTGACCAGCTCGGCACCCTGGAAGAGCTAGGAACCTGTAGGAAGCCACCTGCTGGTCCAGCCACACCTACCATCCTCACACTGACCCAAGGACAGAGTCTACTTCAAAATACTTCTCCAGTGTTGGCTTTGCAGTCCCAAACAGACTCTTACTCTAAACTGTTTTGGGGTTATTTTTTTTAATCTTTATAAAAAA
>NW_008358977.1:0-714 GCF_000622305.1 Nannospalax galili
AGTCAAAGTCTCAACCGTGGGCCAGGCTACAGGCCAGGCCTCAGCAGAAATAATAGTAACAGCAGTTTTAGTATCAATGAGGCCATCGAATTTTTTTTATCAAGCCATAAAGTTAATGTAGGTTTTTTGTGAGTAATGGCTTCTACCCAATAAGCATCATATGAACCAAATTTTTATTTTTTCTACTGTTTTCTTGAACAAAATGACTGGATTTAACAAGAGGTATTAGAATTATTTGAGCAAAACAATCCCCCTGTGGGATAGTGACTATAATGTCAACAGCTCAGGCTAAGATTTTTATTTCTCTAGTATAATCTGCATCAATTATTTCAGGCACAAAAGAAAAGCCTTTTAGGGTGGCGCTACCTAGCCCTAGTATTAGCCCGCAAGTATTGTTGGGGAGCGGTCCATAAATCCCAGTCTCTGTGGTTTGAATTTTCATCTCTGGAGTTAATACTGTGTGCAAGGAGGAACTGAGATCCGGTCCTGCGCTTTCTGGGGTTGCTCTGCTGAGGTCTGAAATGGATTGCTGTTGCTGGCAGGAACGAAATTGACTGCCCCAAAAGCTTGTTTCGGGGCCTGGGGCTGGCCCCTCCACCAGTTTCCCTGATGAGGAGATAATGGTCTCCCTTCAATATCAGTCTTAGACCTACAATCTCTGAGCCAATGTCTTTTCTTTTTACACCTGGGACATAATCTAGGAGCCTTTTTATC
>NW_008358977.1:1123-2619 GCF_000622305.1 Nannospalax galili
CTGGAGTTTTTCTTCATGCCTTAGTGGCAGCAGTTTGAATTTGTGCGAAAAGTCCTGGGTCATATTGCATTTGCTGTTCATTAGTCCCATACTGATCTTTGCCTGTTAACATATCAAAATCCCATCCATTCCTAGATTGCTGGTTTCTTCTACCTGTCTCCTTACAATTCTCAAAATACTCTAATTTCCATAGCAAATAATCACCCCCACTAAGGACCACCCTTACTAATGTATTCCAATCAATGGGAGTTAACCATTTTTCAGCCATACCTTCCAAGATTGTTAAGGTATACGGGGCTGTGGCTCCATATTGAGACACAGCAGTTTTTAATTCTTTAATAAATGGAAATTTGAAACCCGCATGATGTCGCCATGCTTGCCTTTGGTCATCTACCGTTTCTGTCACAGGAAAAGCCTCCATGTAGGAGGGAGGTTTATCAGGTTCATTAAAATTCTCTTTATATGAGTGGAGGCTGGGCCCCCTAGGAATCTGGTGAGCTTTATCCCTGTCTACAACTGTCTCCCTGCCTGTCCTGAGGTTCTGCAATTCAAGTATTAATGATTGATGCATTTTCTCTAGTTTAATTTGTTCCTGCAATTGTGCTATCTGTTCCTTCAACTCTGATCTAGGATCTATTGCTGCCATTAGAGTTGGAGCAGGTGGTACACCGAAAGAAGGAGGGTGGTCACATTCTTGCCTCTCATGGCCATTTAATGATCTAGTCTCAGTTTTGCAAATCAACCCCTTTCTCTCAGACTCTGCGCCACCTGTATCTGAGGCTAGACAGGCAACTTCTGGTAAAAGAAGATAGATACAACTATGTTCTTTTTTAGACTTTTGGGCATCCTCTTGATTTTTCTTTCCTTTAACTGACTATAAAGACTCCTTCTTTAAATTTTTAGGAGAATCCTCATCTTCAAGGGAAATGAAGTCAAGCTCATCCTTGGGAATTTTCCTCAACTCTGACTTAGAACTATTTCTAAAAATCTCTTGAGCCCGGGCAATCGCTGCCACTATGGGCTCATGTTTAAGATGTTTATCTCTCCTATCTATTAATTATTTTATTAGATTCCAATAAGAAAACGCAGTAACCTGGACCTTTCCAGGCCCAAACACTGTATAAAAATCCTGTAATGCATCTCCCATTCTTCTCCATCTCTTTATATCTATGACCCCTTCTTGGGGAAACCAAGGACAAATGTCCTTTACAATTCTATGACCCCTTCTTGGGGAAACCAGGGACAAATGTCCTTTACAAAATCTAAGAAATGAAATAAATCTTCAGTTTTAACCTTTACTCCTCTTGCCTGCAGAGCTTCTCTTAACTGTATCACATAAATCTGATGCTGGATTAATTTTTGCCCCATGATTGAATGATGAACTTACCTTTGGCTCGGTCGCGGCAGGCTCCCACAGTGTCTCCGAATTATTTGATTGGGTGCGTACCTCTTTTTTCCTCCGTCGTGTCCCTCACGCTGTCCCCAGTATCCAGGCC
>NW_008358978.1:0-280 GCF_000622305.1 Nannospalax galili
GCGTATGTACCCAGGAGTGCAGTACTTACTGCGTATGTACCCAGGAGTTCAATACTTACTGCATGTACCCAGGAGTGCAGTACTTACTGCGTATGTACCCAGAGTTCAATACTTACTGCGTATGTACCCAGGAGTGCAGTGCTTACTGAATATGTACCCAGGAGTGCAGTACTTACTCCGTATGTACCCAGGAGTGCAGTACTTACTGAATATGTCCCCAGGAGTGCAGTACTTACTGCGTATGTACCCAGGAGTGCAGTGCTTACTGAATATGTACCCA
>NW_008358979.1:0-626 GCF_000622305.1 Nannospalax galili
GAATAGAAAGTATATTCTTTGGTGCTTGGGTGGAATATTTGGTAGACGTCTTTTAGACCCATTAGATGTATGGTATTCTTTAATTCAGATGTCTCTCAGTTAATTGTCTGTCCTCGGTCTTATCTAATGGAGACAATGGGGTACTGAAGTCCCCTACTGTTAACGAGTTGGGATTAATCTGGGAATTTATATTGCTGTAGTACTGTTTCTATGAACTTGGGTGCACCAGAGTTTGGTGAAAAAATGTTCATGATTGTAACATTTTCTTGGTCAATTGTTCCTTTGATAAAATGAAGTGACCCTCTTTGTCTCTTCTGATTAGTTTTAGTTTGAAGTCTGTTTTGAAAGATATTAGGATTGCAACTCTGCTTTTTTATTAGTACCATTCACTTGGAATGTTTTTTTTTTTCCATCATTTTATCTTAAGGTATTGCCTGCCTATGAAAGTGAGATGGGTTTCTTGCAGATAACAAGAAAATTGGTTTTGTTTCTTAATACATTCAACTACTCTGTGTCTTCTGACTGGGGAGTTCAGTCCATTAATACTTAAAATTATTAATGAAAGATGTTTATTCATTCCTGTAGTTTTGATTTCTGTTCACATTCTTGGTGTAGCTGTGCATTTC
>NW_008358980.1:0-758 GCF_000622305.1 Nannospalax galili
ACTGCTAGAGAGACATGCCGTATGTTATGCTCTTAGCATCCTTGTTGACATTAAAACTTCCAGCAATTCTGTTGAGTATCTTTCCAAATGCCTACCCACCTCCATTGCTGTGCAGCTCTCCCACCATATCCTAGTCAATGCCAGTGAGTCACTTGGGTGATGGGATTGTCCTCTGACTATGCCCGTATGGACACTTAAACCTTTTTTATTATTTATTTTTATTCTATGTGTATGAATGTTCTGCCTGCATGTATGTAAGTGCACCACATGTGTACAATACCCATGGAGACCATAAGAGTGTGTTGTATCCCATGGAACTGGTGTTAGAGATGGTTGTTAGCTGCCGTGTGAGTGCTGAGATCTGAACCCAGCTCCTCTGTAAGAGCAGTCAGTGCTCTTAACGACTGGACCATCTCTCTAGTCCCCACACTTATAACCTTCTAATTTTTATTTTGCCTCAAAACATCTGCTTTGATATGCAAATACGATCTTGCTGATCTTCAGGAAAAGTTAGTAATCCTTAACTTGCTATACCTGGTCATGTTTACCTACTGAACTTTTCTCATGCATTCATCCAACCAGGCTTCCTTCTGGATTCCAGAATGTTCCCCTTATTTCTTGCTGCTACTCAGCCTTTGGCCATGCTGTGCCCTTGAGGTACAATGCCCTTTCCAGCCCCACTGCTGGACCTAATTACACACACGTCCTAATTACACCACAGTCCTCTTGCAGCACTTGACCACAGTTGGAATTTTACA
>NW_008358981.1:0-629 GCF_000622305.1 Nannospalax galili
TTTGATTTTATATTGTCGAGGCCGGATTGATTTAGTCTTCAGGAGTTCCGCAGTGGCCCAATTCCAATGTGGATCAGAAGTTTTAGACTTTCTCCTTATGTCTGGAATCTTCTAAGAATGCTTTTGGCTTCAGGAACTTGGGTGTTCGACTGAATTGAGACCCTGGCCATGGCCGCACCACACAGGGATGCAAAGGCAGATGGGGTGGGAAGAAGCCCCAAGATTTCCCAGGGAGTGGATTGAGTAGCTGGGTTGTACTGGATTCAAAGGATTAGGGAGAGTAAAGGTAAGCCTTGGAGCCCCAGAAAGAGGCTCTCAGCCCCAGAAAGAGGCTGGTGGGTGTTGCAGGACCAGGGAATTAGAGGGAGGTGAGGGCGGGGCCAGGACCAGAAGCAGTGCTCCTGGTGCCCAAGAAAGGCACTGAGTTGGTCTGGGTGAGAAGGATCAGGAAGCAGTATTGGTTCCCCAGGTGTCTGGGGCCCTAATACTAGAAAAATGGCAGAGGGCCCAAACTACGAGTATAGGATGGTGGAAGGGATGGAAGGGTGAATGTGGCTTAGGGAGTCCTGGTGTGGAGAGCTGCGCTATAGACTTACCCCAAGAGGCCTGAGGATGGTAGTGCAGGCTAG
>NW_008358981.1:687-1160 GCF_000622305.1 Nannospalax galili
TGTGCTCCTGGAGCCCAAGAAAGGGACTGAGTTGGTCTGGGTGAGAAGGATCAGGAAGCAGTATTGGTTCCCCAGGTGTCTGGGGCCCCAAGACTAGGAATGGCGCAGGGCCCAAACTAGGAGTATAGAATTGCGGGAGGGATGGAAGGGTGAATATGACTTAGGGAGTCGCAGCGCAGAGAGCTGCGCTATAGACTTACCCCAAGAGGCCTGAGGATAGTGACTTCTCTAATTTTTAAAAAGTTAAATCATGCAAACATAGGTAACACTTGAAATCTCAAGACTGTAGAAATGGATCCCCTCATATAATAATAAAAAAAACCCCTCAAATGTCATTTGACTTTCTAATTTATTTACTACTAATAATAGCTACTTTTCTGTTGTCTGGCAGCCTTATGGATAAAATAAAGTCAAATCAAAACAATATGCTACAAAAGTTAGAAGTAGGGAATAATATGGAAAAACAATGACAT
>NW_008358982.1:0-478 GCF_000622305.1 Nannospalax galili
CAGGGGATCCAATACGCACTTTTGACCTCTGTGGGCACCTACACTTTTGCAAGAAAGCCCCCATACAGACATGCATACATACAATTTAAAAAAATAAAATAAAAATAATACCCAAGCAGACAAAAAAACCCAGCATGAACTTTGGGAATGGGCAGCAGGCTCCCATTACCTTAGCTAAAGAACTATTGCAATTGATTACTGCTGGGTGAGGAAGAGCTGATCTTCTAAAAAGGAGGGACTCTAGTAGGCTGCCTAGACCTCAATGGATGAACTTAGCATTGAGAGGACATTTGGGGACACTAACTTGACTTGATAGGTCTTAACATCAATGACAGAATGCATGAAATTCAGTCTGGGGATATTGGAGGGTGCCAATAGGGAACAGGGTCTTAAAGATGATTAAGATGTTATATATGAAATACACAAAAAATTCAATTAAAAATTTAAAAATTTAAAATTAAAAATAACAGTTTTTTTA
>NW_008358982.1:2681-10105 GCF_000622305.1 Nannospalax galili
AAAGAAAGAAAGAAAGAAAGAAAGAAAGAAAGAAAGAAATACATAATGGCAGATAGGAACAAAAATGCCAGGAAGAAACCCATTATTTTTAAGTTATCTTTCAAAAAATATAAAAGAAGCTATTATATTATAGGTAGTCCCAATTTAAAATTGTTTGATTTATGATGTTTTTGTTTGTTTTTACTTTACACTGTCAGTACAACATTCAGCAATTTACATGGAATGGTCAATATTTTATTATAAAGTAGGCTCTGTATTAGATTGCCTTAACTGTAGGATAATAAGGGTTCTAAGCATATTTAAGGTAGATTGGCTAGACTGCAGTGCTTCATAGGTTACACATGCTGAAGGCATCTCAGCTCCCATGATTCTACTGTAGCAAACTACCACCACAAATCAAGGAGCACCTGTCATTTCTCCCTTTCAGGTATATAAAATCCTGCTTCTCTGGTTATTCTCTTTAGAGGTCTTAAACCAGAAATGGAAACTTTGAGAATGTAAAAAACTTTTAGTGCCAGTCCACATTCACCCTGTAGATTATTGACTTATAAACTGTCAAATGCAGAAGAACAGATCTTTACCTGGTGAACTCAGGAACACCTCCCATTGTTCTGAAAACCTTCCATCTCATCGATCCATCAAGTGGGAAATGGGCACAACATTCTATGCCATGTGACAGCTCGTGCTGAGATTATCAATCTGAAGAAAAGTGCTTGTGTGTGTTATTCGGTAACAGCATCACTTCAGCAGAGGTAGAGAAGGTGGACAATGACTGTGCTTGCACACATGTGCTTGCAACATGACACCCGTCTTCTACTGTCGGTCACCCTTGTGGGGCCTCATCCCAAGGCTCAGCCAATCAGCAAAATGGAAAATAGGTGGAGAATGGGTTATTTGTAAACAGATGCCTTATGATACACATACCACACATACACAATGCACAACAAACACACACATTCACACACACTACACACATATACACAACACACACATACACAATATACACATACACAACACATACATATACACACACATCACACACATACTACATACATATGTATACACACATACATATACCACACACACTACTCACACAGCATATACATACTACATACATACATACATACACACATATACATATACACCATACACATACATACATATACCACACACACCACACACATACTACATACATACATATACACCACACATATACATACACTACACACACATACATATCCTATACACACATACACACAACACACACACATGTTCTGAAGTAATATTATTTTAAGATTATACTTATTTATGTGTATGTATCTGTGTGCGCACAAAGGGGTAGGTGCTCACAGAGGCCAGGAAGAGGGCATTGGATCCCCTAAGTTCGAGTTACAGGTGATTATGAGCTGGAAATTGGACTCTGGTCCTCTGAACAAACAGCAAGTGCTCTTTACTACTGAGCCATCTCTTCCACCCCTTAAAGTCTTATTATTCTAGGACATCTATCCCCTAATAAGTGCTAATATTCTACCTCCCAGGCCCTCGGACTCTGCCCAGATTGACCAGGATTATGTAAACAAACAAGCTTCCCTCTCCCACATCCATATCCACTTCTTCCATGTTCACACTCAGTCACAAGCTCACCAAGACATGTGTCATTTATATGCCCTTGTCTTCTAGTGTAGCAGAGTCAACCCTGCTCCACACTGCTCAGCAACATGGGGTGAGGAAAGGTGGCAGCAGCAGCTAATCTTGTTGCAAAACCCCAGAAAACAAGTGCAGAAAAATCCCACTAAACTGGAACAAACTGCCTTATCACCAGCTCACACCCCACCTTAGTTATTGTTAATTTTCTCAATTTTCCTAGTCAATCTGCAACCTTCAGATCTTCAGCCCACAATCTCAGACCCTTCTGAGAATTGGATTTGGTGGGCAAGTGTTCAACTTAGAACAAAGCTCACACACACAGACACACACACATACAATGAAGTGTTGAATCCTGGTACATTGGAAGCTGATCTGCATGTAGTCAAACTACCAAGTAGCATTTCAATTTTGATTCTCACCACTACAAAAATGTTGCTGTGATTATTCAGATATAAGAAATTGAAATATTTGGCTGGGTGTGGTGTTGCACGCCTTTAATCCCAGCACTCAGGAGGCAGAGGCAGGTAGATCTCCGTGACATCAAGACGAGCCTGGTCTATATAGTGAGTTCCAGACCAGCCAGGCCTACAAGAAGACCCTGTCTCAAAAAAGACCCCCCAAAAAAAGTTGATGATTAGCAAAAGATGGAAAACGAGGTTTTCCAGCAGCACCTCTAATAGCCTATTTCAGCATCTTCCATCCAAAAATGCCTACCTTCACTTCTGGGGCTCTGACATCAGCCATCACAAAGCTATGTTCTGGATTGGACCTATTATCAAATTATGATGAATTTCTTTTATTTGGAAAGATGCAAAGAATTAATCAACTGTTTCTAAATTCTCTTTATGGAATGCCAAAAACTTCTCTGATAGCAAAGAAGTTCATGTGGGGCTCTTGTACATGAACAAAGGGCTCCTGAAAAGGCTGCGATTGGAACTCCTGGCTGATAGGAAGCTGAGGGCTGTCAGGCAGGAGGGAGCCCTCTTTGGGGATTGTTGGAAGACCTGTTGACACCAACACATGCGCCCGTGGAGAGCCTTACATGTGGAGCCTTTTTCTTCAGTGAAGCAGCAAAGGCTGTCAGTGCCAACGTCACAGGTCCTCCGTCTGTGCAGAGAACGCCAAGATGTCCCATCCAATTCAAGTACTTGGCATCGAAATGTTCCCCATTTCAAAACTATCAATGGCCTATACAGTTTCCAAAGGCAGCTCACCAAAAAGATTTTTTTTCTGGTGTGATTCATCTACTTTCACCTACTCTCAAAGGACAAAACCACCAACTGGCCGCCGAGATGAAAGGCTTGTCCCAGTCACAAGCCAAAGAAGATAACACAGTACGTGAGATCCACACATCTTCTCCTAAGTGTTGGGGTTGAGAACCCTGCTTCACTTCTCTCTACGTGGTTCTGTTACCATAATCCTTTCGTCCTGGACACCGGGCCTAGAAGAGGCATCTGCTGCTTCTGACACAGCAAAAAATAGCCCCCACCACGTTCTTGTCACAGTGCCTCCGTCAACCATGCTGTAGTCGTTCATACTTGAAATCTTCACAAAGACGAGCATGCACACTCTAAGTTGGTGACTACCTTTCTTCTTGAATCAGCAATTATATTTGTTACTCATACTCATCTGTCAAGCATTTACTGAGTGTGTGTAAACGTGATGCTACCTGCTAGGGAGACAGCAGCAATCAAACAGACATCACTCCATCCTGAAGGACCATGTGCAACATTCCTTCTTACTTGCAGCGTCTCCTTCGGCATCAGTTCTCCAATCAACAAACACTTGAAAGCACTAAACAGAGGCCAGTAATGGTGGCACATGCCAGTAATCCCAGCACTCAGAGAGGCAGAAGCAGGTGGATCTCTGTGAATTTAAGGCCAGCCTGGTCTATGTAGTGAGTTCTAGGTTTATAGACGTGTCTACCGAAAGCCTGCCTCAAGAAAAAGAAATTTTTTTAAAGAGATACTAGATGTAAAATTCCAGCAATAATCAAATGTGTTAAGTTGCATGCCACCCCACCTGAGAACTGCATCATCCCTTTGTTCAGAATACCCACACTGCATGTACTGTCCACCTATTAAATCTCACAGTAGCCATTTCAGCGAGCAGACCGACGAGCAGTTTCCAGTGCCTGTGTTCAATATCCTTAATTATTGCCCCCAAAAGCACAGAATCAGTGATGCTGGCAATTCAGACATGTCAAAGAGAAAATGTGAAGTACTTCCTCTAAATGAAAAAGTGAAGGTGTAATACGGTATTCAGCGAGAGAAAATGAGAAACCACGCCCACATAGCTTTTGTAGCAGAGTTGTTATAATTGTTCTGTTTGTTATTAGCCACTCTTGCTAATTTCTTACTGAACCTAAATTATAAACTAATTATCATAGATTTGTACATGTAGGAAAAACACCTAATTTATATAGGACTAAGTTCTATCCACAGTTCCAGACATCCCTTGAAAGTTTTAGAATGGCTTCCTCATGGATAAGGTGGGGGAAACAATAGAATTCTACCACAAAATATTTACCAGGAAGAATCACAGGACTACACAGTAACTAAAATACATACATCTTATTCTATTTTTCTTCCATGGTACCATCAAGGTACATTGTAAAACACAGCTCAATAATAATGTGTTAAATCAATCAACTAAATTAAATATTAGTTTGACATGAAGATGAAAACACTAATGTTGGACATGAGAATGTTTTTGTCAGCATTGTTTTGCAATTAAGGAATTCGGTGATTATGCAAAGAAATGCTAATTTCTCTAATTTGATCATTACACATTATAACATTGTATAATTGTATACATGGATCAATGGTGACACTGTTCCCAAAAAATATGTTCACTTATGTATTGATTGTACTACACAGTTCATGGTGATTATCCTGAAAAGTAAGAATAACTCACTTAGTGTATACTATCTTTAAATCACTTAATTAGTGTATACTATCTTTAAAATTAAAAACAGAAAAGGGGGCTGGAGAGATGGCTCAGCAGTTAAGTACACTGGCTCTTCTTGCAGAGAACCCGAGTTTGGTTCCCTGCACCCACATGGTAGTTAATAACCATCCAGTAACTCCAGTTCCAGGAGATCTGATACCCTCTTCTGGCCTCCATGTGCCCTGCATGACACAGGTGCACTTACATATATGCAGGTATAACACTCATACACATAAAGTAAAATTAAATAAGTCAAAAAATTAAAATAAAAGTAGAAAGGAAAGAAAAGGTAACTTCAGTGGCTATGAAATCAAGTAACGATTTTCTATTTATGTGCACTTGTGTTTTAAGTTCAAAACTATGGACACGTCTCAGGATTCAGGTATGCTTGGGACTTAGTCTATATGGAAAATGCTGCAGACTTCCAAGAGTCTTTGGGTTGCTTGGTTAGTTTCTGTGCTTACGAGGGCATCCATGCAAGCCCCAAGTGCTGGGTGTTCATTTCTTCTTTCCAACATGGTCATCAAGGGAGCCCAAAGTTAACAGACATCTCAGCACTGACCGGAAACTGCTTAGGATAGTTTACTGCTGAACATCTGCTGGGAGTCTAGATTAATAATGAAGCCTAACTTTCCCATTCTGTTCTTTGGTTTTCCTCCTGATACTGCAGAGTCATTCCAATATTAGTCACTTACTTGGTTAAACTTACATCTCAACCTTAGAATAAAAATAAAATCTTCAACATGAAATTACAGGCAAAGTAAGGTCAAGGAACCAGAAACATCTATCATTATGCTTAACAAAATACCTACATTTTCTAGAGAAGAAAAATGTGTTTCCCCAGAGATCTGCCTCCCTGTGAAAAAGTTTTCCATGGAACAAAAAAGAAATACCGTATGAGTGTTTCTCTCTGTGGCCAGTATTCATGGTCTTTTATTTACCTGGCTCTGTCAGACAGAGAGTTTGTAACCTGTTTAAATGAGGAGTATCTGTTTCTAGAGTCAACCGAATAATTGATCAAACACTACCAGTTGCTTGGGGTGTGAACGTGACTTGGAAATATGAGCTTCGATGGCATTAAAATCTAATGGAGAGTTAACAGTCAAACCCTGGAGTGGATAATGTACATGTTGTCCTAAGAGTTTGAAGGAGGAGATTGACATAGGCAAGCCTTCCAGACAATTTAGACACAGCTGGAAAATTGAAAAATAGAGAGACTATGTGGGTAACTCCTGGGGGCAAAAATCACAAAAGTTCAGAGGCAGAATAAACATGGGCTGGTGCAACGTGTGGAACTCGACAGAAGTGATGATGGATTTATACCAAAAAAGAGCCATAAAACCCAGACAGAGACGATGGACACCCTGCTTATTCTTTTTCGCTTCTTTACCTGCTTGAGGTTTTTTTCAGTCTGGGTCTCATTATGTGGCCCAGTCTGGCCTCAAACTTAGACTCCACCTGTCTTAGCTCCAGAATGCAGGGACTACAGCCATGTACCACCATATCCAGTTCACTGATATTTTTAAAAGTAGAAGCATGTTTGTTATTTATGAGCGAGGGCAATGATAATACCTGACATAGGAGCCTAGACTACCTGGGAAGGAGTCTCTGAAGTCCCTAAGGGAACGTGACTGTGGCAGTGGTTGGTATAAGCTGTAGTGGCACAAAGTAATACTGCTATCAGTGAGGTTTGTAGGGAGACCATGTCTTTGATTCAGATTTCATGTGATGAAGAATCTGATGAAGCTGATGAGGATGATAAGGCAGAGAAGGAAGCTGGTGTGGGATGTGTGTAACTGGTACATTCAGTTAGCACTTGAGGTTTCCTAAATTTCAAGGAGTTAAGGAAAGGTAAGTCAACACTGGTCTCCAATTTTAAGACAGAATAATTGATTGGGTAGCACTGGTGACATCCAAGAAAAGGGAAGTTGTGGAGAGAATGAAAGTCAGTTCTGAGGAACAGATTTGCACCATTTAATGTAACTTTTGGAATGATGAGCAGACAGCAATGTCCCAGAAGATATTGGGAAATGTGTTTGACAAAATTTTTCAGATGAGGCTATAATGTTGATCTTCCACGTTTTAGTTAGAAAGAATAGTGAACCCCATAAGAGTAGAGAAATCCCCAGGGGCATGAGTACGAGAGAGCATCATTGAGCCACAGGCAGCTTTGGAGCCTGGTTGAGAAAGCAGGAGGAAGATGAGGAATCAGTATTTGCACACATTCATTTCTTTTCTGTTGCTGTGATAAAATGGCCTGACAAAAGCACCTTCAGGGAGAAGGGGCTTATTCTGGCTCACAGCTCAAGGGTACAGTTTATCATGGTGAACCAGCTGGTCACAACACAGCCAGAAACTGGTCACAACACAGCCAGGAACTGGTCACAACACAACCAGGAAGTGGTCACAACACAACCAGGAACTGAAGAGGGATAAGGGCTGCTACTCAGCCTCCTTTTTCCAGTTACACAGTCCAGGATCTCAGCCAGGGAATGGTGCCACCAGCAGTGGACAGGTCTTCCCACATCAATGATAGTATCACGATATCCCACACAAGCATGTACAGAGGCCCATCTCCCAAATGATTCTGTCCAGTAGACAGTTACCACTAACTAATACAGTGTGTCAAAGAGAGGAGAAAATCACTGCATACAAAGGACATGATTTTAGAAAGGAACAGTGTAAGTGCAGAGAGATCAGAGAGCTTAAATAAATTCAACACTTGACTGGTCGATTCCAGTCTCCCTTTGAACAATATATTCCTGATTAAGGAATAACTATTTAAACATCTTTTGCTAAGAATTAAACATCTTTCATTTGGTAGGGAA
>NW_008358982.1:10243-13695 GCF_000622305.1 Nannospalax galili
TAATAAATTCAGTTACAGTCATTTAAATTTCACCTCCAATGGTGGAATGCACTAAAAGGATCTATTTCTGCCAAGTTTCCATGACATGACAGGAGAAAAAGAAACTTTTTTAAAATCAATTTTACTTTTCTACCAAAGAACAATATAATATGATTAACTTTCTTATCCATCAGAAGTGCAAGACTTCTGGACGTAGGTAGAGGTTTATGAGCACAAAATTGGGAACAATTAGCACTCAAATTAATGTTACATGACATCAACATCTGGGATGTATGCTGTCATTTTGGGTCATAGACTACCTGCTGGGCTTGGTGTTTATATGACTGTAATTTACTCTGCATACAAATGGAAGAAAAATGGCCCTTTAAATTTCTTTCTAAATTTAATGGTACTGTACTGTAGTTCTTTTCACATTTTCAAACTTTATCTGGGAGTTAATAATGAATCAAATACTCATAGGATGAGACATATATGGTACCAAAAAGAGCCAAAAATGCATCTTATTTTATAATCAATTGGTTATAGGGTTAAAAAAATTCTAGTTCATCTATTCCTTCTCATATTAATACTGGTCTCTTCCATCAATAAATACTTTAGGGCAAGAAACCAACCTCTCCAAGTCTTCCCATTATCTGTGTAATAGAGTCCCACACATCTGCCTAGGCTTGACACTAGTAACGCCAAAATGCTGAATTGCAAGGCTTCTCAGTTTCCAAGAACAGAACTAACAACACATGGTACATCTGTGAGTCTCTGCTGGTTTTTCTTCACTGTGTGTGTGTGTGTTTGTGTGCATGCTCATGTGTGTGTCTGTGCATGCACATGCATGTGTGTGTGCGTGTGCATGTGCATGTGCGTGCATGCTGCACACATGCAGCTGCATGTGGAGGCCAGAAGAGGACTTCAGATCCTTCGGAGCTGGAGTAACAGACAGTTGTGGGTCACCCAACATGGGTTCTTGGAACTGAACTCCAGTCCTCTGAAAGAGCAGCATGTCCTCTTAACCACTGAGCCATTTCTCCAGCCCCTCTGCTGCAGAGTTTAAACTTAAAGAATATGCCTATATTTATGATTCCAAGATATTGGGGATTGTTGCCTTTCCCCTTCTCTGGCAGTATTGCACAGAGAAGACATTCACTTACTTCCATTTGAGAAATAGTTTTATAACAAAACAAAGTCTTGCTGCTCAAAATAAAGGCAAAAATTAAACACCAATCCCCCCCCCCAATTTTCTTGATCAGACAGTTCTCAAAAGAATGGACAATAACTATTTGAAAAAATGTTCAACACCCTCAGCCATCCAAGAAATGCCAATTAAAACTGCTCTAAATGTCTATCTCACCCCAGTCAGAATGGCTATCATCAAGAAAACAGCCTGCAGCAAACACTGACAAGGATGTGGAGAAAGAGGAATGCCTCCTCACCACTAGTGAGATATAATTTGGTATAGCCACTATGGAAATCCATATGGGGGTCTCTAAAAAAGAGAGACCACAAGGGTTGGGTCACCATAAGGGTGATATATATCTAAAGAACTCTAAAATCAAAAAGAGCCAAAAAATCAAAAAATAAAATCAACATGGCCTTGTAAATCTGGCCTTCAGAAGCCCAGGGATGACCTTGTCTTTTCCCAGACACAACGCAGAGCCAAGCCATCATGACATGAACACAGCAGACAGACCCCCACTGCAAGTAGGCTGTGGGCATAAGTGCTGTGCTGCTCATTTCAAGGCTGTGTTCATTCCCATACAGGTGCCTCCACTTTCTGTCCCTAAAGTGGATGGAGCAGCATCCATCTTAAAGACAACACGCACCCAACTGTTAACATCACTGACAGGAAGAACATCATGCTCAGTCAACATCAGCTTTTGCGGCCATTAGGAACTGAGATTGTTTTAGAACTGTGTTCATTACACTTGGATTATTTCCAGCTCTATGTAGAATAGTCATTTCAGTTACCACATCAAACTCTTACCTTCTATAACTCTGGTTCAAGTTAGCATACAAAGCATTGTGTTTCAGTGTGGTATTTCATATACACGTTGTTTGTGTCCTCCCCTATTACCCTCTGTTGTCTTGCTTCCCCAGCCTGCTGGTCCCCTTCCTCCTCACCAATAGACCATCTTCTGATTTTGTGTCACTTGTATTCTAAACCATCTCTTCCTCACTTTAATGTCTCTTCTTGTCCTTTTATGGTCCCCTTTCTAGTCTCAAGATACACATACATACATATACACACACAAATTTAAATATTGGGTCCACACATGAGAGATAATGTATATTTGTCTGAGTCTGGCTTATTTTGCTTACCATAATGATTTAATTTTTCTTTATGACTGAATAAAATTCTACTGTGTACCATTCTCTTCATTCATTTTTAGCTATTGAGAATAGTGCAGCAGTAAACATGGATGTGCAAGTACCTCAGTGGTGTGTTCGTTTTAGAGTTCTTTGGGCAGGTACCCAAGAGTACTATAGCTAGGTCATGTGGTAACCCAAGTTTAGCTTTTTTAGAAACCCCCATACCGATTTCCATAGTGGCTGTACCAATTTACATCTCTCTAGCAGTGAGTGGGCATTCTTCTTTCCTCACATCCTTGTCAGGGTTTGTTGCAAGGTGTTTTCTCGATGTTTTGACCGGGGTGACAGAGACAGTCAGGGGAGTTTTAATTGACATTTCTTGGATGGCTGAGGGTGTTGAACATTTTTCCAAATATTTATTGTCCACTTGTATTTCTTCTTTCGAGAACTGTCTGATCAAGAAAATTGGGGGAACTGGTGTTTAATTTTTGCAGTTCTTTACATATTCTGCATATTGATTCCTGTCTGATGTGTGGTTGGAAAATGCTTTCTCCCATTCTGCAGCTGTCCCTTCATATGGCTTGTATTTACCTTGTTGTACAAAAGTCTTTTAATTTCACATAATCCCATTCATCAGTTTTGGGGATTAGTTCCTGGGTTACTGGAGTCCTTTGCAGAAAGGCTTTGCCTACACGTGCATCCTGAAGTGTGCTCCCTGCGTTTTCCTTTAGTAGTTTTGGAGCTTTAAGTCTTCCATTAAGGTCTTTGACCCATTCTGAACCAATTTTTGTGCAGGGTTGGAGATAGAAAATCTGTTTTCATTCTTCTGCATGCAGGTGCCTAGTACTCTCAGTACACCATCTATTTCAAATCTCACTTGGTTATTTTCTCTTTCCTGTTATATAACATTAGTTCCCTTAGTCTTCAACTATGACACAAAATCAAGACATTTAGAAAAACAATTCTGCTGTAGGTTGGCCATGGATGTCTATTATTAACATAGGAAAAGATTAGAATATAATCTACCCATATCTTGTTACTATTTGTGTTTACATTACTAAGAAAAATAGAAATAATGGATCGTGATCGTATATATTACCTACTTATGCTTTTCATGTACATGATTTTAATTTGACCTTTTGATGTTTATA
>NW_008358982.1:14958-15251 GCF_000622305.1 Nannospalax galili
TTTTTAAGAGGCAATAAAACAGCAATTTTAGTATTGTCCTCTGGAGAGCTTTTTCATAATGACTAGAATTATGATACATTAGCCTCAGGAGGAAATACTAAAACACGTTCGTGTACTATGTGCCATTTCCTGAGAGAATTAACTATCACCATCATTCTTTACAACTCAAATCTGTTTTTAACAAAACATCAACATGTACTACATTAAACCTATATGTTTCCTGCAAATTTCTAGGAAGAATATTTCCATTGTTTCAATATTTTATGCGTGCCATAATACTCAGTAATGACTGG
>NW_008358983.1:0-691 GCF_000622305.1 Nannospalax galili
TGGATCCGCAGACTGCTCTGGGAAGCGGCGGCTCCGGGAGCGGCACGGCGGGTCTGCAGACTTCTCCTGCCAGCTGCTTCGGGTCCCGTGTCTCTGGTGCTGGCGACAGCTGGTGGCTGCTGCAACTTCTCTGGTGCTGATAGCTTACTCTGCTACTGGAGCATTGTCCAGCCGGAATCCCGTCTCTATTCCACCCGTGTACTCTTCCTCAGGATGCGAGGTTCCTGGCCACTGAGCCACGCAGGGAAGGGGTACGGAGACGGCAAAAGCTAGTGTGTCCATGGGCCAGTAACGGAGAGTGCTGCCCTCCTGGGGGATCAGGTCACTGGTACACAAGACTCAAGGCTCGGCTCAGTCTGTGCTTACAGCTTTATTCTCTCTGGGACCCAATCTCTGGGACCCAGTCTCTGACCCAATCTCCCACTATTAAGAGAAGACTAGGATATTTTATACCATGGGGGTAGTGGTAAAAGCTTTGGCTGTTAGATGCTTTGTGAGACATTCTATTTACATGTGGAAGTGGATTTCTGCCAGACTGCTGGCTGCCTAGAAAATCACACACAGAAAGGCATGGTATTCCTAGGGCCAGGGGCCATGTTTATGCTAGAGAATTTGAGGCGGTCACTTCAAAAGGAGAGTCAGGAAAGATGCCAGGAAGGCACCCTGCTAAGAAAGGAGCCCATATCACACA
>NW_008358983.1:899-2518 GCF_000622305.1 Nannospalax galili
TCCACTGCAAATCCGGGCAGAGCTGCTCTGGAGAGCCACTGCAGGGCAGGCACAGCATAGCGCTCTGTGTTCGGACACTTCTTGGTACAGAGAATTCTAGTGCCCACTTCAGTTCAACCTGCATCTGAAATCAGTGCCTTACTATATAGTGATGGTTCCTCAGTTAACCTCTGGGAACTCTGTTTCCTTCATTCTCTGCCAAGCAGGGTTAACCACGAGAGTTATGGGTAAAAGAGCTGCTGAGGGGAGAGAATTTGGGATTTAACCAAGTGAATAGAGTTTCCTGGGAAAACGGTCTTTCTTCAAACAGGCCATAATGTCTTTGCATGTAGAGCTTTGTGGGAAGAGAGAAGAACGACGGGCAATCAGTGGAGGGTGAGAGAAGATGACTAGTCTTAGACTGATCTTCAGTTCTCACACAGCACTAAAATCATTTTAAACTTAGTAATTTAAATATTTTCTTTACTCACATGTATTTTCTTTTCTTTCTTCTTTTTTTTTTTTTCTTTTTGAGACAGGGTCTCTCTGTAGCCCCAGGTATCCTGGAACCCACTATGTAGGCCAGGCTGGCCTCGAACTCACAAAGATCTGCCTGCTTTTGCCCCCCAAATGCTGGGATTAAAGGCGTGCGCCACCACGCCCGGCTTCTCACATGTATTTTCTTAGAGTTCGTATTACTTTTATTTTCATTTATCAATTTTATACTTTCATCTTTTTAGATAATTTTACATTTTAGTTAAAGCAGACTACCCATGTGATGGTATTAAATTTTATTGCCTAGGAATTCTAGTTAAATGCTCAAAATAATATCAATAAAGTTGTCGACACAAATAACATATGAAGACAATTATCATAGACATATATGACAGAAGTAGTGAGATCTCAATACATGTAGACATATATGACAAAATTACCTGAAAGACACATATATGTCATAGCTACATGAAATTTGAAACAGCACATGAAAAACAACTATCAATACACATATGACACAATTACATAAAGACTAGGTGTACCCAAAATATAATTAATGAATTTGATTATAATGGTCTCCTGTAAGTAGGCACGGCTGAAGTCAGGAAGCTGGCAGTGGTCTGGCAGTGGTTTGATTGAAGAAGAGCGTTCTCTGTAGTCTTATTTAGACATAAAAGCTGAGACAATAAATTATTATTACCTGTGGACACACCGGGGCTTGTAGGCTCCCAGGTGAGCTTAATAGAAAACAGCTTTATTAAATTGAGCTTACATTAATTCTTATGGGGGTGACGGTGAAGGCAGGGATGACAGGGAAGGTCCCACAGACAGAACGGAGTTAGAGTGTGGAGGAAGGCCGCTCCTTAGAGACGGGAAACCGGGAACTAAGTAGTGCTGAGTGGAAAAACCTAGAACAGTTTCTTTAGAAGCCAACAAGCTGCAGAATGAACTGAAGACAAGGAGAAGAATCAAATCGTAAGGGGCAGGAACAAAGCACGGAGGTTCAGGTGCTGGGGATCGAACCTGGAGCCTCTGGAGCAACAGCAAGGGTTTTTTTTTTTTTTTTTTTTTTTTTTTTAAAAAAAAAAAAAAAAAAAAAAAAAAAAAGAGGACGATAAATCTTTCACTGTGATATATCAAAATAA
>NW_008358983.1:3768-9628 GCF_000622305.1 Nannospalax galili
TAAAATATTTTATTTATTATTTTAATTTTATGTGTATGCATGTATTGCCTGCATGTAGGTAAGTGCACCTATGTTGTGCAATGCCAGAGGAGGACAGAAGAGGCTGTTGGATCCCCTTGGACTGGAGTTACGGAGAGTTGTTAGCTGCCATGTGGGTGCTGGGATTCGAACGTGGGTCTTCTGCAAGAACAACTAGTGTTCTTAACCTTTGAGCCATCTCTCCAGTTCCTTAATTTGTAGTTTCTGGGTGTCAACCCTGAAATATTTCCTCTCTCCAAGTCCTTAGGTGCCTGTAATGGGAAAATAATGCTGAGTCACCCACCTCAGGTAGGAATCCTGCCTGGTACACTGGTCTTCCTGCAGGGAAGTGAGGGGACCTGTGGTCTGCAGGGAAGTGAGGGGACCTGTGGTCTGCAGGTCACCATGCTTGGTCCATCTCCAGCACTGACAGGGCAGGGGACAGTGGAGTGCCAGCCTCAGGAAGGGCTCCCTAACATGCAGGACACCTGCATGAATGGCTGCTCTCAGCTCACACTGGAGATGGACAGGAAGAACAGACCAGAAGGAGGGGCTAGAGACCAGCCACAGGAGGGATAGGAGGAGGGCTGTGGAATCTTCCAGACTTCAGTGCTAGAAATGGGTTGACACAGGCATCCATCTCATCCACCTCCTCTCCTTCCCACACTATGCTTCCCCTGGGAAGTGCCAGGCCCCAGACAGTGGACTCTGGCTGCCCAGGTGCTCCCTTGCACTTGGCCTCCCTGTCCCTGCTGTCCCACTGACCTCTCTCTTCTCCTTTCCTTCTTCCTCAAATGGCAGGTGGATAACTATGAGCTTGAGGCTAGCCTGGTCTACATAGTGAGCTCCTGGGAGTCAGTGCTCCATAGTGAGATCATATCTCCAAAAACAAAAACAACAACAATAAATCTAATCATATGTGCTCTCTCTTTTACTCTCCTTCCTTCATTCATTTGTTCGTTCCTTCCTTTCTTTTCTTTCTTTCTTTTTTTTTTTTTTGAAAGACTGTCCCCATGTGTGTAGTTTGTGTTGACCTGGAACTTACTGTGCAGTGTGGAGTCCCCATGCTCAATATGACGATGGCTTCTCCTCTTCATGCAGCTAAGGTGTGAGAGGTGATGGGCTCTGCCTGCTTGGGAGGCGGGACTATAGCTTGCATCATAGTGGTCTGAGAGAGAAACTTCAGGTTACAGTGTGTGTGTTGGGGGCGGGGCACACATGCCATGGTGCTCCTGGAAGGTCAGAAAACAATTTTGAAGAGTCAGTTCTCTCCTTCAACTCTGTGGGCTCCAGGGATGGGGCTCAGGCCATCAGGCTTGGTGACCAGTGTCCTTCCAGATGAGCCATCTCAAGGGCCCATTTCCAATTTTAAAAAGGGATATAGGGCCGGATGGGGTGGCACACCCCTTTACTCCAAGCAGTTGGGAAGAAGAGGCAAGTGGATCTCTTTGCATTCAAGGCCATCTTGGTCTACACAACAAGTCCCAGGCCAGCCAGGGCTGCACAGGGGATCCTGACTCAAAAGAAATCGAGAAAAAAACAAACAAACAGTAACAAAACAACAAGAGAGGATACACCTAGTCATGTTTGGTTCCTTATTTCTCTCTTCCCCCATCCCCACCTCTCCAGTGGCTCATGCAGCCCAGGCTGGCCTGAACCCTCCGTATAGCTATGGTGGCCTTGAACATCTGGCCTTTCTGATTCCACCTACCAAGTGCTGGGGTGACAGCCCTGGGCCACCACACCTGGTTCATGTGTGCTGGGACCTAGTGCTTCATGTATGCTGGGGGAGCTCTACACCTGAGCTGCATCACTGCATCATCACTCTGGTTTTTCAAAAATTTGTATTGACAATTCTTTTCTGTTTGTTCTTTTTGAGACAGGGTCTCCTGGTAGCCCCAACTGGCCTGGAACTTACCGTGTAGACCAGGCTGGACTCAATCTCACAGAGATCAACCTGCCACCCAAGTGCTTGGATTAAAGGTGTGTGCCACCAAGCCAGCCCTGTATTGACAATTCTCATCTCACATGTAAACTGATGGCTGACACCTTTGATCATTAGTGGCCTCACTTCCCTCCTTTGGCTGGTGGTTCCTTCTCACTCTTTGACAGTTCTCCTGTGAGGAGACAAGAAGCTCTGCAGAGACACTTGTGCCCTTCCTTTGGCTACCAGACTACTAAGCAATGGACATCAAATAATTAAAACTTCCTCATGATCCTCATGCTGAGGGAGGGACAGGCTGAAATGGTGCCACCAGGGGTGACCTGCCCTGCAGGGGAGCCTCACACAGCTCTGCCAGCTTCACTCACTATTAAATTAGCGCATCCCTCTTCCCTGGCTTCATTTCATCCGGGCTATAAAATCTTGACAGTGCTTTAGAAAAGATGGAAACCAGAGTCTTACTCTCTGATTTGGCCAAAGCCACTTTCCTTTATCAATTCCTGTTTCCTGATTTCTTTAAGACACAGGGAAACTATGTGGCTGTGGGTTTATTGACCTGCGTGTCCAGAGTCACGCTCCCTCCCAGTGGGCTGAGGTGAGCTGCCAAGGCAGGCCCAGGTTCAGAGCACAGCTCTCCTCCTGAAGTTGGCCCCACACAGGGCCTGGAACCTCCCTGAGCCCTGGTGCCGTTTGGACCTTTCTTCCTCCTTACTGAGTTTACATTCTGTGCGTTCTTGGTGTCACCTCCCTGTCACGTTCACTGTACTTTTGGAATTATGCTGACTGGATTACCTGCCACTCTACCTGGACAGACAATGCAATGAGTCCTTCAGGTGAGTGTTCGCAGCTGTCTCTGTGTGGACTGTAGGGGGCGCTGTCCCTGATGTAGGATTAGCTTCTCTCCCTTATGGAAGGGTGGCCTAGTTTTTCTTTTAGTTTGTAGTTTCTGGTTATCAACCTAAAACTGTTTTCTCTCTCCAAGTCCTTGGGTGCCTGACTGGGGAAAATAGTGCTGAGTCACCCACTACAGGTGAGTCCTGCCTGGCACAGTCATCTTCCTGCAGGGAAATGAGGTTACCTGCGGTCTCCACCCCCAGCACTGACAGGGCAGGGGAAGGTGGAGAGCAGACCTCAGGAAGGGTGCCCTAACATGCAGGACCTCTGATGAATGGCTGCTCTCAGCTCACACTGGAGATGGACAGGAGGCAGAAAAGACCAGATGGAGGGGCTGGAGACCTGCCACAGGAGAGATGGCAGGAGGCCTGTGGAATCTTCCAGACTTTAGGTCTTGGAAATGCGTAGCTGTGGAGTTGGGGCAGCTTCTCATCCAGCTCCTCTGCTTCCCAGACTCCACCTTCCTGGGAAGTGCCATTTCCTGACAGTGGACCTATCTGTGCAGGTGCCCCTGCTGCTTTCCCTCCCCCTCCTGTCCCATTGACCTCTCTCTCCTCCTCTCCTTCTGCCTCAAATGGCAACAGACCAACCAAACTGGGTCCCCCCTGCCCAGCCCCACTCTGTTTCCCCTCCTCTGGGGCCTCCTCTGTGGGGACAGTGGCCAAGATGCTCTTCAGCAGGGCTCTTGGGACACAGCAGGGTCTCTTGGCTGAAACCCCTGAATTCTGCTCAATGGCACACAATGGCTCTTGCAATTTTTCTGTTCCCTATCCTGCAATGGCCCCTGAGCCCTGGGTGGGTGGATTTTAATATAGGAGGATCCCTGTGAGACACCATAGACAGATGACATGGGCAGATGCTGTGTACCACCTCTGTCCCCACCCCAACACAGAAGCCCCTAGGGAAGACTGCTAGCCTTCAGAAGCCCTCAAGTGAGCCAGGCACCCTGTTGTCAGACGACACAAGCAAGCTGACAACCTTCCTCACTTGCTTTCCAAGTGTGGTGCAGGGACCCACACCCTGTAGATTCTTATTCTCTGCGTTTTGGCCATTTGTGGCCTTTTGTGTTCCTGGCCCTCTGTTGCATGAGAGAGCTTCACTGATGAGAACTGAAAGATGTGTTAGTGTTCTCGTCATCCCTTGTTCTATGTTCTGTGAGTCTTAAGTGTAGAGGTCGCGTCCTTAGGCTTAGGCAATTCACAGAGAATCTTTCCGTGTGACCAGTGGTGTAACTTTGTAATAATCTTTGTCTGTGGAAAAAGAAGCTACTTTGATGGGTGGTGACTGGGATACTTGTCAGTAAATTTAAGTATCCATATTTTGCACATAGTGAGAAATTACACTTGTCTAACGATATGACAACCTTGTGGTTTTCTCTAAGTTCTATGACCTCTCCAGCTATGTGTATTTGGCTAGGTTTACAGTACCACACATAAGTTTCCTTCACATTGAGTGGGCTTTAAGTGCAATTAGATAGCTGTTGATTACCCCCAAGGTAAAAGTACCACTACTGCGCCAATGTCATGTGCTGTGCCGGTCACTGATGTGGTTTTTAGGCCTTGAAGCTGGGGTTGAATAATTGATTGATGTTCTCCCTCACCAGCTTGCGTAGTGTTCTCCAAAGCTATGAGAGCTAGCCCTCAGGGGAGGTGGCTTCCAGGTCAGTTCCAGCTCCATTGCTCCCAATCCTGTGTCCAAAGTATGTCCTGTCTTCAGCAATAGGGTCTTACCTTCAAGCTCTAGGGGGCGATCAAGGACTGTGGCAATAGCCTGTGTAATTATGGGAGTCTCTTGGACTACCCTGTCCAACAACTCAAAGGAAGGTTTGTCCTGTCTGGCACTGCTTCTTGTTATGTAGTCTTGAACTATACACACGGACTCATGTAGCGATAGGGTATGTGTAATTTTTCAGTGGGTTTTTGGGCTAATATGATTCCCTCTGGTTTTTTGTACTACTAGGCACTATTTATCTCTCCTCTCTCCCTGTCTTATCCTCCCTCCCTGCCCTCCCCATTTAAAGTGTCCCCAATTTCCCCCTTTCTCCCTTGATAATTTTTGTCTGCTAATGTCCCACCTCTCTTGAGTTCCTCATTCCCCTTTATTCCCATAGTTCCTTGTATAGCCTTCCTTCTTCCCCTCCCCTTTAACTGCCCCCATTTTACCCATTTCTCCCTTAGTAACCCCTGTCGCCTACTATTCGTCTCTCTCGGGTTCCTTCTTTCCCTTTACCCCCTGCTTCCTTTCCATTTTCCTGGTTCCTGCAGTTACATCAGGATATGTACTCAGTTATAAGGTCTTTGACATTGTGTGTGTGTGTGTGCGTGCGTGTGTGTGTGTGTGTGTGTGTGTGTGTGTGTGTGTGTGTGTAGGTCAGAGGACAACTTGGGGGAATGGGTTCTCTCATTCCACCCAGGTGGGTTTTGGGGATGGAACTCGGGTCCTCAGGCATGAGGACAAGCACCCTTACCTGCCCAGTCATTTCCCTGGCCCAAGGGGCTTCACTTTAGAAAATTATGCTGTGGGATGGAGAGCTGGCCAGTGCTTAAGAACACATACTACTCTTGCAGAGGACCCTAGTTCAGTTCCCAGCACCCATGTCTGGTAGCTCACAACCACCTCCAACTCTAGCTCTAGCTCCAACGCCCTCTTATAAACTCTGAAGGCACCTGTTCTCACATGTGTGTGTGCCTGTGCACACACACGCACACACATACACACAAATATAATTAAAATTAAGTTTATTAAGTTTTTTTTTTTTTTTTAAAGAGGGCTGGGTGTGGTGGGCACAGGCTTTTGATCCCAGGACTCGGGAGGAAGAAGCAGGCAGATCTCTGTGAGTTCAAGGCCAGCCTGGTCTACATAGTGAGTTCCAGGACAGCTGGGGCTATGGGGATTTTTTCGGTTCCCTATCCTGCAATGGCCCCTGAGCCCTGGGTGGATGGATTTTAATATAGTAGGATCCCTGTGAGACACCATAGACAGATGACATGGGCAGATGCTGTGTAC
>NW_008358983.1:9730-11277 GCF_000622305.1 Nannospalax galili
TTTTTTTTAAAAAAAGGAAATTAGGGCTAGGGCATGGTCAACATAACCAGCTGGGGCTATAGGAGACCCTGTCTCAAAAAAAAATTAGGCTGAGACTTGACTGCTCATAGCACTCCTAACTCTTTTCTGCAATTTGAGAACCAGGGAGTATGGGAAATGGGGGAGACATGGCCTCATGCTGTCAAGGTCTGATTGTTCAGGGTGGAATGGTCTTAGACCATTTTCTGAAATGATCCCACCATTTCAATGGGGATCTCCCCTCTGCACCCACAGAACAGCACCTATTGGCTTTAAGGACAGGATAGAGGGTGGGGGATGTGGAGCCTCAAGCACTTGGGATGTGTAGGCCAAAGAATCAGAAGTTCAAGGTCATCCTTGGCTACATAGTGAGTTCCAGGCCAGCTTGGGTTGCATGAAACCCCTTCTCAGAGCAAACAGGCAGGGACAGGACTTCCCTGGGGACTTGGGTTAGGACACAGAAGAGAACGTCTCCCTCCGGCTGCATCAAAGGAAGCTCAAAAGCTGGGCACTGGACAACTTGACCCCAGGCTGCCCCTCTTTATATCTCTACAGCCCCTGTGACTCTGAATGGGGACTCGGCTGACCCAGACCTCACCCTGTCCCAGGATCTAAAGAAAGTGTCTTTGAACCTCGTCAGTGGAGGTGCTGGGATTAAGCAGGCAAAATCCAGACCCTTCTACCCTTACCACTGTGTGTGGGGCTCCCAGGGCCTCTCTTCTGGCCGCCAGGTCTGGGAAGCGGAGCTCCAGGGGACCGAGGGCGGGGACTGTGTGGTGGGCGTGGCCACGGAGGTGGTTCCAGGGCTGCTCAGTAAGGACCAGCTCTGGGCTCTGAGGATCTCTGCCTCTGGATGCGAGCCTATCACCAGCAGCAATTCTGGACAGAATATCCCCATCCTTCTGAGCAAAGTGGGCGTCTTTCTGGACCGTGACGGTGGGAAGGTCATCTTCTTTGAACCCACCACCAACAAGCACATCTACACCTTCCAGGCCTCTTTCACAGGGCAGGTCTTTCCTTTTTTTGGGCTCCTAAATCCTGGCAGCCATATCACCCTGAGTCCCTAGAGCTGGTCCCTCCTGTCTCCCTCCCTCCCTTCCCTGCAGGTCCCTCACATTGGGATGCACTGCGGCTGGTAGGGCTGAAGCCTGGCCTGGGTTCCACCTGACACAGGCCTGAGGTGGAGAAGAAGGAATACTCCAAAGGCTAAGGGTTATTCATTGCGGCACCTTGTAATAGGACACAATTGGAAGCATTTCAAACCTCATCAACAACCACGTGAGAAAGCATCAACCAGGCCCTGTTGAGACACAGATGCAGAGGGCTGCTGGGTGCCCAGGGCCCCTTTCCTCTCAGCCACCGCTGTGACTCTGAACTTGAGCTGTCTGACCCTGATCATTTCATGAAAATTGAGTATCAGTCTTGAGGCTGTGTGCAGAGTCAGTCAGGCCTGTGCCAATTCTAGTTTGTACTTGAGGACACTCTGCAATTGGGTGTCCAACCTTTGGACATTGTGATATGGCAGAATG
>NW_008358983.1:13746-19030 GCF_000622305.1 Nannospalax galili
AGGGAGAGGGAGAGGGGAGGAGAAGAGAGGAGAGAAGAAGTATAGTCTGGTAATGACTGGGGCTCAGGACCCCAAAACCCTTCCTGGGTTTCAACACCGAATGTTAGAAAATGTTAGACTGGAACCGACCAGGGCAAAGGGAAATGAAAGATGAGTCTGATCTTAGGAGCAGATTGTTCTTTATTCAGACCAATGAAGAACCAGGACTTCTCTGTGGGATTTGAAACTGTGCCCTCAGGCCAGTTGGAGGGCTGTTTATAAGGGTTGGGGGGTTGAGAAAGGGGGAGGTGGGGCAGGGTTCAGTGTAACTGCTGGTGACATGGTTTGGAAGTTTGAGACAGTAGGGACTGTTATTTGTTTTCCTGGGTTGGATACTAGCTCAGATCTGAGGTTTATCCGAGTTTGACTTAATCTGTATGGTGCCATTTGGAAGTCAGCTTAGGGCCACTTTAAGTCCAGGCATTTACTTATCATTCGCCCTCTGCAAGTTTCCGTGAACAGGAGCACGTTCAGGCCCAACAAACTGCTGGTGAGCCTCACAGAGAAAATCCAAGCTATGGAAGCACAAGTGGCAGAGCTGAGGTGTCGGAGACACAGGGAAAAGCTCCACTCTGTGAGGAGGACGGGGAGTTTCTCTGTCCAGTGTCATGATTCCAAGGACCCACAATGTCACCCCGATAGAAGAGGCTGCCCAGAACTACAGGTAGGCTCTGGACCCTCCTCTGCCCTCCCCCAAAGGAGAGAGCTCCCTGGGGATATGGGACCTGCTACCTGCTCCACTGGGCTGGCACCCATGCCCCACTTCCTGCTCCTCAGTGGGCAGTTTGTACCCAGGCCCAGGGGGTTCAGCAGCTGAGTTCTGGGAAATGCCAGTCAGCCATCAGGGCAGGAGAGAATGGTCAGAATGGGAATTTTGACCCAGAAGGTCTCACTCAAGTCCAGACTCCTGAGTTTACTTAGGACCTTCAAGGAAGCATTTTAAATGTCCCAGCCAGCCACTGCCACAGCGCTGAGGGTGAGCAGCAGAGCCTGGGACATCTAGGCAGCCAGTGCTGGGTCACTGAGCTGCATCCCTAGGCTGGGCCTCAACTTACCTATCCCTGGGGCAGACAAAAACTATCTCCTAAAGACATTGGTCTGACAGATGAGGCAAGTGTGTCCCTGACACCTGAGCGCAGTGCAAATGGTCACAGCTGCCATCATAACATTCTTTTTGTAAACATTCATTTTTATTTTGTTTCTATTTATCTATTTATATATGGGCCATGCCACAGCTGCTGTGTGGAGATCAGAGGACAACTGGGTGGGACTTCAGTCCCGCCATTTAGGTCCTGAGTATGAACTGAGATAGGTTTGGTGGCAAATGCCAGTGACCTATAAGCATTTATTTATTTACTTATTTATTTATTTATTTATTTATCTGATAGGATCTCATTGTGTAACTCTTGCTGAACTGAAACTTGCTATGTAGTTTAGGCTGTCTGAGAACTCACAGAGATCCACCTGCCTCTGCCTCCTGAGTGCTGGGATTAAAGATGTGAGCCACCTTGCTTGGTCTATGCAGTCCTTTTCTTTTTATTTATTTATTTTTATTTTATGTGTATGAGTGTTTTGCCTACATGTTTCTAAATAAGTGCACTGGTGCATATAATGCCCATGGAGGCCAACAGAGGGTGTCAGATCCCCTGGAACTGGAGTTATGGAAGATAGTTAGCTGCCATGTGGGGGCTGGGAGCCAGTTAAGAGCAGCTAGAGCTCTTAACTGCAGATCCATTTCTCCAGTGCCCTAAGCATTTTATATATTTTTATTGAATTTTTGAAATTTTCATGATATTAATTTGAAGGTATTTAGATATCCTCCCTACTAGCCACCCCTGTCCTTACTGCTTCCTGCCCAATTTAATGTTCTCTCTCTCTCTCTCTCTCTCTCTCTCTCTCTCCAGTCCAAAAAGAACCAGAACCATCTTCTTTTCAGCTGTTCTGTTCCCATTCTTAAAACAAACAAACAAACAAAAAGACCAAAAGCAGCTCCACCCCCTCACACATTCCGCAGGCCTTGGATGTGTGCGGAGGTTTGCACCCCGCAGGAGGAAATTTTCAGCTCCAAGCTACTCCCTTGCCTGGGGGCAGTGGCAGCCTCCTGGGACTGGGGACTTTCCTCCTTGCTGCCCTCTGGCAGTGAGCCCTATTATGGCATTACCGACGCGTTTTTGATTCAATTTGTATCCTGGCATGTCTCTGTCCCACATTTCTGGACACGACACGGGTGCACTTACCTACATGCGGGCAATGCACGTATACACATAAAATTAAAAAAAAGAGAAATAAAAATTTTTGAAAAGTTTTGTTTCGTTTTGTTATGAGACAGGGGTCTCCCTGTGGCCACAGCTGTGCTCGTCATGTAGACCAGACTGGATAGCTGGTTAAGAAGGAAGAGAGGATTCCTTCGCCTGGCATGGAGGTACTTGTTAGTCTATGGTTCCTGGAGAGTATTATCATAGATTAGTAGAAGGAACATTGTGTCCATGTTACTGAAAGCAATTTGTGGAATCGATGGAATCCCGATCAGAATCCCCATAACATTCTTCACAGACACAGAGAACAAATAATTCTATTCCTGGATAGTGAAAGCAAAAGAATAATGGTCGAGAGCTTAACATGCCAGGTTTCAAGATATATATACATATATATATATATATATATATATATATATATATATATATATATATATATATATATATATATATATATATATATATATATATATATATATATATATATATATATATATATATATATATATATATATATATATATATATATATATATATATATATATATATATATATAGAGAGAGAGAGAGAGAGAGAGAGAGAAGGAGAGAGAGGGAGGGACAGGACAAAAAGCTTCAGATCCTCATCTTTGAGTCATGCCAGCACTGGTCAGTATGGTCTTACAGGTTCATGCGTTTGTCACACTGGGCAGGATAAAGTATGCAATGTACTCTTAGTGCTCAGGACAAAGGTTTTAACCCTAATAGGTTGGTGTTTTGTCTTATGAGTGTGACGTTAAAGAAGAGAAATGGACCACAATCAACCTCAATTTGAATAGAAAAATAAACACAAACGCTGTGTTTTCCCTTAAAATAAGGAAATGTTTCTTTGCTTTGTTCACCTATAAAGAAGCCCATCAGATCTAGGGCCACCAGAGTCACATTAGCAGCACTGTGGAGGTTCAGTCTGAAAACAACAGCTTGGGAAATTCACACGCTAGAGACGAAGTTTTCTTATTTGAAAAAAATGTTAGCTGCATGGGGTCGGGTGGCCCTTTAATCCCAGCACTTAGATAGGCAGAGGCAGGCAGATCTCTGTGCATACAAATCCAACCTGGTCTACATAGTGAATACCAGGCTAGCCAGGGCTACAGAGTGAGACCTTGTCTGTAAGGAAAAAAAAAGTTTGAGGGAAACAATACAAACTTAAAGAATTTAAAGGAAATGTCAGTCAAATGTAATGGCAGACTTGTTTGGATTCTGTCTTGAACAAATGAATGGTAATTCAATTTTTAAAAAAAGAGACAAAAAGATGAGCACCAGTGGACATCACTGTAAAGAGCTGAGCCTTGTGCTGGAGAGAAAGGGCTCAGCAGTTAAGAGAATTGATTACTCTTGCAGGGGACCTGGGTTCACGTCCAGAACCTACATGGTGGCTTACAACCATCAGTAATTCCAGTTCCAGGGGATCTGTTGTCCTCTCCTGGATGGACCACATACAGACAAGCAGGGAAAACACACATCCACATAAGCTAAAAAAGAATCAAATGGACATGAATACATTGAGTTTCAGAATGGAGCATGGCTTACCCTGGCTGATGTTTTCCTAGTCAAGTCACATCCACAGGACAAGCAAGTCAGAGACATAGCCAGAAAACAGACCAGAGTTGAGGAGGGCACAGAGATGCTGGAACACTAAAGACCAACAGGGAGGAAAACCCAGAGGACAGACAGGAATCCACCAGTGGCGAGAGCCAACCTGAGCTCCAGTCAGTGCTCCACCCTCCCTGCAGCTGAGGGAAGGTCCTCAGAGAGTGAACTTTGACCTCCTAGGCCTCCGGTCTCTCAACAGCCTTGTAAAGATATGATTAATGAGTTCAAGGTTCAGGACTATTTGTTCTGTTTTATAAGTCCCATACTCTCAGGGTATCTGCTCAAGAGAGACACTGGGGTAGGACTGACCCTCTGTTTTCCTCTTTAGAGTAAATTATTTATTCTTTTTCTATCATTCATTTCCTTTTTTCCTTCATCATTTCCTTCTCGGAGTCTCTCACTGAATCTTTGAGCTCTGCTTCCTGGTTCCTTCTCCCTTCCTACAGCCAGTGTCCCTCACAGAGTTCTGGGTGTCCCCTTCTCAAGGCAGCCCCACGGCACCAGCATGGCCAGCGACCTGTGGAAGGAGGTGACCTGCCCCATCTGCATGCACATCCTGAAGGAGCCTGTCATCATCGACTGTGGACACAATTTCTGCCTGACATGTATTGGTCAGGTGGGGGGCGCTGCCAACAGCCTCCCGTGTCCCCTCTGCAAGGCTTCCGTGAACAGGAGCACGTTCAGGCCCAACAAGCTGCTGGCGAGACTCGCAGAGAAAATCCAAGTTATAGAAGCAGAAGAGGCAGAGCTGAGGTGTCCGAGGCACAGGGAGAAGCTCCATTACTTCTGTGAGGAGGACGGGGAGCTTCTCTGTTTGGTGTGTCGAGAGTCCAAGGACCACAGACGTCACAATGTCACCCCGCTAGAAGAGGCTGCCCAGGACTAGCAGGTAGGCTCCGGACCCTCCTCCGCCCTCCCCAACAGAGAAGAGCTCCCTGGGGACATGGGTCCTGCTGCTGCTCCACTGAGTTGGCACCCATGCCCCACTTCCTGCTCCTCAGTGGGCAGTTTGTACCCAGGCCCAGGGGCTCCAGCAGCTGAGCTCTGGGAAATGCCAGTCAGCCATCAGGGCAGGAGAGAATGGTCAGAACGGGAATTTTGACCCAGAAGGTCCCACTCAAGTCCAGACTCCTGAGTTTACTTAGGACCTTCAAGGAAGCATTTTAAGTGTCCCAGCCAGCCACTGCCATGGTGTTGAGGATGAAAAACAAAGTCAGGGGCATTTAGGCAGCCGGTGCTGGGCCACTGAGCTGCATCCCCAGGCTGGGTCTCAACTTACCTATCCCTGGGGCAGACAAAACCTGTCTCCTAAAGACATTGGTCTGACAGATGAGGCAAGTGTGTCCCTGACACCTGAGC
>NW_008358983.1:19147-20472 GCF_000622305.1 Nannospalax galili
ACACATACAAATACATACAGATTTATACATACACAAAAAATCTACAAATCTACACACATATACACATGTACACAAAGATATGCAGACATGCATACATACATACACACATACATATACACATGCAAAAATACAAACCAACACACACATATTCACATACATAACAACATACCTAAACATATACACATATATACTAATATACACACATATATACACATACATACACCCACACATATACATACATGTACATACACACATGGGTCCTTGAGGGTAATGATACACCATCCATCCTGCGCCTGAGAGCACAGGAAGTCCCCAAAGGAGGCTGTCCTCCTCTGCTCCCCCAGCCCATTGCCTGCACTGCTGCTCAGGATAAGCTCTGAGACCACTTGAGAAGGGAATGTTCTGGAAGGTCTTAGAGGTCTGGGTTTCATCTCTGGGTCTCTCTCCTTGTCCCCAGACCCGGGTTCATCTGGAGAGACTAAAGATCCTGGATGAATTCAAGCGCCTGAGGCAGAGCCTGGAGGAGGAGGAGAGCTTCCTCTTGGCCAGGCTGGGCTGGCTGGGGCAGGAGGGAGCCAAGCCAATGAAAAGGTTTGTCCATGATGTTTCATCTCTGGGTCTCTCTCCTTGTCCCCAGACCCGGGTTCATCTGGAGAGACTAAAGATCCTGGATGAATTCAAGCGCCTGAGGCAGAGCCTGGAGGAGGAGGAGAGCTTCCTCTTGGCCAGGCTGGGCTGGCTGGAGCAGGAGGGAGCCAAGCCAATGAAAAGGTTTGTCACTGATGCGCAGAAGCAGCTGAGCTTCCTCAGGTACCTCACCGAGTCCCTGGAGGCCAAGCAGCAAATGGCGCCCAAACAGGTGCTGCAGGTGAGTCCCTTGGGAGCAGATGTGCAGACAGGTACCACCCACCTCAGTGCCAGGACAGAGTGTGGGCAACCTGGCAGAGGCCTGAGATTGATTGCCTGGATCTGATCTCTAGCGTCCAGCTAAAGCCGCTCATGGTGGTGTGCGCTTGTAATCCCAGGACACGGAGGCAGGAGGATTCGTGATAGTTAGAGAGTGGAGACCCTGTATCAAGCAAAGCTGAGCATGGGCATGTATGACCCAGCACTCAGGAAGTAGGAGGATTGCCTGAGGCCAGCTGGAGATCATGGCCAGCCTGGGCTACACAGGGAGATCCTAGTCTCAAAAATCCTAAATAAATAAAGAGCCATGAATACAACTTAGAATTCTTTATTTTATTTTTCTTTCTAAGACAGGATCCTATATAGCCCAGGCTAGCGTGGATCTTGTTATGTAGCTGAGGATGACCTACAGTTTCTCT
>NW_008358984.1:0-308 GCF_000622305.1 Nannospalax galili
CACATACTGGAGCCCATATACTCTGTCATCCCTGTTACTGTCCACTGTGTTATCGACACCCTGAGGCATTCTCCAGTGGCTGGTCCATCTGCTGAATCTAGTCAGCCTATCTAGAGAGCCTTGTTTTAGGAACATCAGCTGTTCCTCATCTAGCAGCTATCAGTAGTCAATATTCCTTTAGAAGATTGGGGTCTGCTGTTCATCTTCCCAGTTCTATGCTGGGTTACTGTCTGGGAGTCCTTGTGCCACTTTGGCCTATAACTAAAAGGAAGGTATCTCCTGTCTGGCATTGTTTTTTGTTATGTGGC
>NW_008358985.1:0-813 GCF_000622305.1 Nannospalax galili
CAATGCTACTATATGACTTCTCATTGTTCCATTGTGACATCACAATGTTCCGATGTGATATCACAGTGCTCAAATGAGCCAAAACCATCAACCCATGTGCCAATATATTTCTCCAATGTGCCATGACAATGCTGCAATACGATATCTCAATTATCCATTGTCACAACCCAGTGCTCCAATGTGCCAACTCTTTGCCTTATGTGCCCTTATATTGCTCCAATGTGTCATCACAATGTTACAATATGACTTCACAGTGTTCAATTGTGACATCACAGTGCTCCAATATGACTTCACAATCCTACAATGTACCAATACTCTCGCCCCATGTGCCATTATATTGTTCCAATTTGCCATTATAATATGACAGTATGACTTCTTAATGTTCCACTGTGACATCACAATGCACCAATGTGACATCAGAATGCTTGAATGTGCCAACACTTTCGCCCCAGGTGCCATTTTATTGCTCCAATATCCCATTGCAATGTGACAATATGACTTCACAGTGTCCCACTGTGACATCACAATGCTCCAGGGGGCCATTCCAAAGTTACAATATGACTTTGTAGTGTTCCATTGTGACTTCACAATACTCCAATGTGCCAGCATTATCACTCCATGGGCCATTATGTCACGCCAATGTGCCACAACAATATTACAATAAGACTTCAAAATATTCCATTTTGAAATCACAATTCTCCAATGGGACATCACCATGACCCAAAGTTCCAACACTTTCGCTCCATGTGAAATTACATTGCTCCAATGTGCCAACACAATGTAAGAATATGATTTCACAATATTCCAATGTGA
>NW_008358986.1:0-975 GCF_000622305.1 Nannospalax galili
TTTTTTTTAACATGTCAGTTCATATTACACTTTTTAATGTAGATCGGAAGAAAGCACAAGAACTACTCATGATGAATTTTCCTTCTAAAGACAGGCACCCAGATTAGAAAAGTCATCTTGTGCTTTACAATATATAATCTTGGATTAAATACTTGTAGTCTAGAGAATAGGGAGCACAGAAAACTACCACCTAAAAGAAGTTGGAAAGAGAGGTTATCAGAATGCTCTTTTACTAAGAAAAATTCCAAAAAACAACAACAACAACAAAAAAACGAACAAAACCCTTAGGTGTGTGGGCCCAAAATAGCAAAGAAAGAAAGAGAGGAAGGAGCTCCAGTCTCAACACAAGGAAGGAGAGTCCGTGTCTACCATCACTTGTAGTTGTGAATGCCAAGCCATGTCATCTGGATTCCATTTTGATTTCTCCTCACTCCCAGGAACAAACGTTTGCTGGGAAAGGAAACCATGAAAGCAGAAGAAACGGGTCAGGATACCCAGCATCCCCATACATGGCACCTTTCCTGGGATCACATGTCCCTTCAAAGTATGGTGTGTGACCTCCCCTCCAGCTCCCTCCCTCTGACCCCAACCCCATGTTGGCAGGAATTTAGCTTCCAAAAACTTGTTAAAAATAGTTAGTCCTGATTTAATACCTTAGCACCCCTGTGGAGGTGTTATTTAGAGAATAGTAACTGGGGACCACATGGTCTAAGGCAGTACTGGTGCCCACCTGGGGGTCCCAAGCCCCTAAGTCTGTTTTTGTCCCTTCCTGGACACCTAAAGACTCCCAGATTATCTGAGGGAAATGAAAAGGAGAGGGAAAAAAGGGCTGAGTCCTGTGCCCAGGGAGAGAAAAGAGTTAAAGAGGAGGTGGGGGACGGATCTAAATACCATCAGATTATATTGTACAAAAATTGCAAAAGTTCAGTAAGAAGAAAGGAAAAGCTTCTAAAACTTTCTCTAAAGCTTCTATTC
>NW_008358987.1:0-276 GCF_000622305.1 Nannospalax galili
GTGTCTCCATGGTTACCTGTTGTCACCTTATTGTTCCATGGATATGTTTTAAACAACCCATGTTTTTGTTACTCCTAAATGTTCTAAAACTAAGGTGTGTGTCCTCCCTCTCTTGTAGTTTTGTTTCTTGTATGTTACCTTGGACACCTGCTTGGTACATACGTACCTCTTTTGCTCCACAGGGTCAAGGACTATAAATTGTGCTACTGGCAGTCTCCAGTCACAGCTACCAAACTAACTGTCCTTGTGTTTCCTCTTGCCCTCTTTGTTTTCACC
>NW_008358988.1:0-9575 GCF_000622305.1 Nannospalax galili
CACACACACACACACACACACATCCTATCAGTATGTGCTCAGGAACATATTGGCTCCGGACCCATGGAACACTAGTGGAGTAGGCCGGGCTGTTCTGTCTACTTGGGGGACAGGGGATTGAGGCCCAGAGTGGGTTACTCTCAGAGTAGCAAAATCCTGGACTCCAATGACTTTCTGTTTTGATCTCCTGGAAGGACCTGGATTCACAGACAGTCCTTTCTATGCTGCAGGTACCTGTCTTTTTTTGAAATAGGCTTCCAAGAATCTCTTGATGCTTACTGAACACCTCTGAAGCAGTAGTCGGGAGGGTGGCTTTTGCGTCAGGGCTGAACTCAGACATGTTTCCGCTTTTCTATGGTTTGGCTATTGTTTGGGTTGTATGTTGTAACTGAAGCTTTGGCCAGGATGTGACCATCAAGAGGTGGCAGGACATTAAGATGTGGAGTCTGATGGGAGGTCTGTAGGTCAGGGTATGCCCTTGGGATGAAGCTCTCTAGATGTGGTTCTCTGGCTCCCACATGTGCTCCTACCACTGTGACTCACAGTGTGACCCAGATGTGAAGGCTCTGTTAGACTAAGCGAATAGAGGCACCCCTTGAACCTTTAAAACAGTGAGCTAAATAAAACCCCTTCCTTCCCAAGTCCTCTGTCTCAGGCCTGTTATTAGAGGGACAAAAAGCTGGCTCATATCCTCTTCTTGTTTACTGCAGACTCCACTAGGGCGTCCACTAGGGGACATGTCTGTCTTGTTTAACAAATGCCTTCTTGGGGCTTTGTACCTGCAGTCCTCTGTTGCAGTCCTTCCCTCCACTATCCCTGCCACTCCTGGCTGGCTCCCTGTGGCCACTGACATCACAGTATCAAACTATGCCCCTCAGTTCTCAGCTATACGCTGACCTTATCCTGCATATGTCCCTGAACTGAATGACTGTGTGATCTGCTCTCTGCTAAAGTAGAGAGGTGAGGGCCTAAGGCTGTGTCCTCATCTGGGACCCTGTACAGGGTGTAACTGTCCCACGCTCATGGGAGAGATGCAGTGGCCAGATGAACACAGACTCTCCAGCTAGTGTGCTACTTTTGAGTGGAGATGTAGTGTGAGGGTTGGGATGTGGCTTAAGGGAGGGAGAGGGAGGCATCGAAGAGGCCTGGGTGTTCTAGGTACAGCTGAGGCTCTGGAAGGAGCACCACCAGTGTCCAGCTAGTGTATCATTGAAAAGAGAGAAAACTGCTTGGTAAACGTTCATCTGCTCTAGAGCCTGTCCTGGAGACACAGTCCCCGCCAGTTCCCATCGCTCCCACTCTCACTTGTTCACACTGCTCTCTAGATTACACTTGGTTTATCTAGTTTCTTCTTGTTTTGTGCTCCCAAGAAGTACCATGAAGGCAGGGCTGGTTGCTGCTTCATCCCTAGAGACTGGGGAAAAAAAGCTTCGTAGTTACACCTAGAACATTTGCAGATGATGAACAGGGATCTGATTCTAAAGGGAGCATGCCAGATCTAGAGGCAAGAGTGGCCCTGGCCTGGAGCAAGAGGTACCAGGGCAGTGAGAGTCCTTCTCTCCCTCTGGGCCCCTTTGTATCACCGTGAAATATGAGTGAGTCTTTCAGGAGAAAGTGATGAGGACATCAGTCATTTAGCTTAATGCCTTAAGGCCTATTTACGGTCATGTTCAAAGCTGATGGGTCCCACAGAGAGGCTGCTGGGTGAGATTCCTCTTCAGGATCCTGATGCTCAGCAGCAGGTCCCTCCCTGGGGTAACCAGGGACACCAGTCTCAAAGAAGCTCCTCCCTGAGGCCCTGAGCCCTGATGGACAGTAGGTGAGGCATGAGAAGTCCTATCGTTGGGCAGTCACCATGATGTGAGCATCTCTAGTGGTGTTCCTCTGGGGGGGGCAGGGCATAAAGATGGGGAATTCAATTTTTGTCATGTAGCATATTAAAAAAAAACACAACACAATATCCAGCATCAGTAAACAAACAAGACAAAAAAACTAAAACCACAAAGCAAAGGAAAACAAACAAGACAAGATAAAGCTAAACAAAACCCCAAGATGACACAAATAATATATCCAGACAGGCCACTCGTTCACAGAACAAAGGGCCCAAACATGGGTAATCAAGATGTTCACTGGGCCAGGACATCTGGATTCAGGTTAGCCTCCCTGCCAGTTAGAAAGTACACGTGTTGCTGGCTAGCTGAGACAGGCTTTGTTTGAACATAGCACAGCCTACAGTACACAGGGCAGCATACACCTTCCAGAAGCTTTCAAACTGAGTGCGTGCGGTGGGTCATGAGTTCAGAGGAGAGGACTGACAGGAGTGGCAGGGGGCAGGAAAGGCTTTCAAGGTAGAGAGGGGAAGGAGGAGGAGGCACCAAGGAGGGGAGCAGAGCCAGGGAGGGTGTGTCCTTGTGGAGGAGCAGTGGTCTCAGCAAAGGCTGGCCCCACAAGGCCCACAAGGCTGGGGCTGGCTGCCTCTCTTCTGAGGCCCACACATTGGTCAAATGTTCTTCTTTGTGTGTGTCCACCGAGTAGTGAGCTCACAGGAAAAGCCTAGCTTTGCCTGACAATGGATCCTGAGTGTGAAACACAGAGTGGGGCCCATAAAATATTGGGTAATGAGGAAGCAAAAGTCACAACACAGAATTGCTGATCTAGGTGGAGTAGTTGGGTAGCACCTGGTCACCCACTCAGATAAACGGCTCTGCCTGTTCCTGGCCCTGCCCTAAGGAGAGGGACATGGGAGTGTCAGTGCCAGTGCTAGCCAGGCCCACACCTAGTTTGACAGAACAGATAAGATCTTGTGCTAGCCAGTCCAGGTTGTCCCCATGGGGCCACAAGAAACAGTCACTTCAGCCTTGGTGGGTCGGGCAGACTAAACAGAGGACACCTGCCTTTCTGTTGGCTTTGGCTCTTGGGAGTCTACTAGACAGCTTAAGCATGGTGAGTGCTGTGCCCTGCCTTTGGAAATAGAAAGTAGGGGTTCCCCAGGAGAACCTTGAGGGGGTGACATGATGCTGTGGGGCACCCCTAACATCGCCAGGGAGTTCTCAATGTGTCTGTCATTTCAGCCTGACTTATAAGTGAGGAGCCTGGAGTCAGAGATTAGTCACTCAGAGGGTGTGGTCCCAGCCTGAACTCGGAACTGACTCCTTTTCCTTTACAACACTGTTTTGGGGTGCCCAATTTTTAGAACGATCCAACCAGGTATTAGGCTAAAATGATGGGGCAAAGTAATTACTATCCCCTGATCTACCCACAGTACCAGTCCTCAGTCGTGTTCCCTTCTACGTAGGGAAAGTGGTGGAGAACAGGCTCTGTAGCGAGCTGCCACCCTCTTGGGCCAGATCCCAGTTCAACCATTCAGAGGCTCTCTGCACTCAGTTTAAAGGGGCTACTTTCTGTAGTCTTGGCAGGATTAATGAGAAAGGCCACTGCTGGCCCAGGTAAGCACCTGCTACCCAGCATTCTCCACTGACCTATGCCTGAGGGGATGTGGCTCCAGGGTGCAGAAGAACCCATAGCAGAGTGGGACAAGGATGTCACCTGGGAGGGCCCTGTGTGCAAGGCTGTGCTCATGAAGATTGTGTAGTCTTGACCCAAGGATGCTTGGAAGTGTTCTGTTACAGTGACCATGGGGTGCTTTGGGTGCTCACCATGCATGGGAACAATGACTGGAAGTATGGAGGGGTTCAGAGCTGAATCTCTGGATTAGAAGACTGATCGAGACCCTGTGTTGGGCTAGAGAGATGGCTCAGCGGTTAAGAGCACTGGCTGTTCTTGCAGAATACCTGAGTTCGAATCCCAGGTGTTGAACAACGTTTGAACTCCAGTTCCAGAGGATCTGATGCCCTCTTCTGTCTTCCATCGTCATTGCACAACATGGGTGCACTTGCATGCATGCAGGCAATACACGAATACACATAAAATAAAAATAATAAATACTTTTAAAAGACCCTGTGTTGAATAGAATGACACCCGATTCTGTTGCACTCACACTCAATGTGCATCAAACAATGTCCACCTGTTAGCTGCTGTGTGGCAGTAAGGCTTCCAAGCCTGAAGTTCTCATGGCAGGGAAATCCAGTACCCCAGAACTGGGCCCAGTATCTGGAGCAATAATACGAGTGGCCACCGAATACAGAGATTCTAAAAGGAAGGCGAGAACTACACATTCAATCTACAGGTGGTGTGTCCTCTACAGAGGGGACAAGTGACTATAGAGAAAAGACTGCAAGTGAACTGCCCTGTTGAGAAGTTCCCTATGGGGCAAGGGAGTGGGAGAAGAAAAACATGGCCTGGGAGCAAAGCTGAGCCCAGAGAGGGTTTGACAATAGTCTCGCTTCTGCGTCTGCCCTCAGCCAGATATGCATGTATGGCAGTGTAATAATCGGCTTTCTGTGATTACCATGAGACACTTGGGGCAAGCAACTTTATTTTTAAAAATTAGAGGTTTATTTTGGTATATGGTTTTAGAGGCTGAAAGCCCAAACATTGAGTGCAGGCTCTTGTGAGGGTCCCCTTTGACTATATCTCAACAGGGCAGAAGCTCATGGCTTCTCTCCCTCTCCTGGAAGGTTCCATCCTAGTGGCCTAATCAATGTGATCACTCTCTAAAGACCCTGCCTTCAGATACCATGGTGGGATCAGGTTTCTACCCTCATAATCCATTAACACAGGACTTTGGGAACCAAATTCCTGCAGGAATTTGCAGGACTATTCAGGCCACAATGGGCAGATGGCCACAAACTCTTCCTTTGATTTGTCCACCCACAGAGCTGGCGGAGGTCCTCCTATCACAGTGACAGGAAATGCTGTGTGTGATGCAGGCCTCTCTTTCAGCCGTGCACGGGAGGCAGGAAGCCACGGTTATTCTGCTCAGCTCTGCTGTGAAACTCAGTGTGCGAAGACCAATGGAATCGCTATGGAGCTCACAGTCGAGTTTTGTGAGCTAGGTGAGGAGGTAGCTACGTGGGACCAAAGTTCAGATCAGACAGACCTCCATTTTCTATCCCAGAATGGAGTCCTGCTCACTCCTAACATCTCCATCCCCTAGACCCCCCTCTCTCAGTCCTCTTCAACAGCCAACGTGGCCCACGGTTGCCACGAAGAGATGATGGATATGAATATTTTATATCCTCTCCCTTCTTGTCAAAACCTATAACATTGCTTTCTACAAATCAATTTCTCCCGAGCATGCTGTTCGGGGTACAGCAAGCCTTTACGCACTTAGTCTTTGATTTGGTCTTTGGCCTGCCTTATGAACGTCTGCCTCTCAGAGACCCTTCAGGGCTGGGACCTTCTGCCGGCAAACGGGTTGGTGACTTCTCGTCAACTTCATTGCTTTTGCATTAAAATAATCATTTCTGCAGGGGCAGCAGAGGGCTGAGCACTAGCTGCTTAATTGCACCCACCTTTTAGCCCTCTTCTCGGAGATTGATTCCAGGGCTTTCTTAGCATAATACACGGCAGGTCTGTAAAAGCGGAAAGCTGCAGCCCTCTTAGCCCGAGCGGCAAAGCCAATTGACGCAGTTCTCCTGTTAAATTTACTGGCTTTATTGAAAGGCCTTTGGGGAGTTGCTTGCTCATTAAATACACCAAATACAAAACCTTGCTTAATATAGTATTATCGTGGTGATATGGAAGGCTCCCCCATGTGAGCTCAAAGAGATGGAACTGTCAACGTTTTGGAGGCTGTGCTGGCAAAGCCTAAGTGCCCTCCACAAGCAGCCCCAAATGGCTCCATTTTGGGACATTGTATTCTGCCTTATCTGACCCAGCTTGTCACCCTTATATTACCCACCCTGTCTCCATCATCATCCTGGTCAAATGTGGCCATGGTATGACAGCTCACAGAATTGTAGAGGACCCGGGATGACAGATCCTTCCCCTAACTTATAGAGCTGGGAGTGGAATATGGCTTAGAAACAGTCCACAGATGAAGTTCTGTGGGAGGGTGGTCCATGGTGGTGGGAAGATTAATTTGGTGGTGGGAGTAGGGGAGATGTCAGTGGACTTTTCCCATCTGCAGATGCCTCAGAGGGACCCAGCCTCAGTGAGAACATGGGCCGTGTGTGATCCTGATTGAACCCTGGCCAAAACCAGCCGAACTGCATTGATGATCATCCTTGACACAGCCAGGGCCAGGACACCTACCTGAGGGCAGGAGTGCTGAACACATGGGCCTCACTGTGACTGAACCTGTGGGCCTCACTGTGACATGTTGGCCAAGCCGTTTGTTAAGTTCTGGCTCTCAGTTCCATTCTGAGTAAAATCAGGTTAGACGCACCTTTCTCTCTATTACAATTTTAATTCAAAAAAAGATTCCATCATTTTCCTAAAAGGATATGGGTCAGTGAACAGCACAGGAAGCCTTGGATAATTTGAACAGAACAGAAATAGAAGGGAAAGCCCGAGTGGAGAGAAGGTGAGCACAGGATAAGTGGGAGGGGCTGTTGCAAGGCTCCCAGGCTTTACCCCCCAACCTCAGCGTCCTTCCTCTCTTTCCAACTTCTTTTGGAATCCCAGTTTGGTTCATGTTACAGGGCAACACTGTAGGGGCCACCAATCTGTAGAGCCTCCATGTGCGACCGATTCCCTCCCTTCCCCTTCAACTATCCAAGTGTCTTAAGCCAAGCACTTTTCTTTCACGCTTTCCAACATCCCACTTGCACATTCTGTAACAGACTGGAGTAAGAAATCAGTGTTTGTAAGTCGGTGAGATTTGGGGGTATTTGTTACTATAGCCTAACAAAATGCTTACTGATGTAGAGAGACCAGAGTCATAGCTTGAAAATATATTTCATTAAAAACTTGTAAAATTGCAGCTGTGTATGGGTTCTAAAAGGAAGGTCTTTGGTGCTGTGATAGAATGTGTCAGAGGGAGTAGGTATGGTGACAGGGACAAGAGCAAGGGAAGTGAGGGGCAGAGGGATCAGGGACCCTGAATGGAGGGGTCAGGGACCAGGGAATGTTTAAGGAACAAGAAGCAGAGGGAGTCTGTGTGGGGGAGATGGATATGATGTGAGGGTGAATAAGGAGAGCAGGAGCTTGTGATCCATGCTGAGCATCGGGCCTTTATCCTAACTTCAAGGACAGAAATGGAAACCTGGAAACAGGATATGAACTCAGGAGACATGGAACTTCATAAGGCCCTAGTGTGGGGGATGGTTTGGGAGATGTGGAGTGGGGACAGGGAGGCAGAACAGAAGTAGAGAGGTTGGGGTTACAGGGAGGTCCACACTGAAGCTTTGGGGCTCTGCTGGGGACTCAGTACCTGGCAGTGGTCCACTGTGAGGTGGATGTGTGTGCCAGATCCCAGCAGAGTCCAGGCAAGCTCTGAGCATCAGTGGGAAGAGCAGAGACCCAGCAGACTGCAGGTCCCAGGACCTTCTCCAGGCTTTCCTGAGGGCATAGGGCAGGGCCAGGCATGCCAGGTTTGCACTGACATCAGTGCCTCTGCCATAGATAGCAGGGGAGCCTCCGAAGATCCTCATTCTCATGCCATGTACCCTTTGGCAATTGCAAAATAATGTTTTTAAATGCAGAGGTAAAACACACAGCATTGTACAGAAAGCACAGTTATTTAATTTTTGTGTGGTTTTTCCTTTGGTTTTAAGGCAGGGTCTTACTATGTAGTCCTGGCTGGCCTAGAACTTGCTATATAGACCAAGCTGGCTCTTAACTCACAGAGATCTGTCTACCTCTGCCCCCCTCCCCCAAGGGCTTGGATTACAGGGGTAAGCCACCACACCTGGTTAAATGTTTTTTTAAAAAATTTTTTGAAAAAAAATTTATCGAGAATTTCATACAGTGATATAAGCATATAAGGTGTTTTGATCAAATCCATGCCCACTCCCTCCCCTCAACTCCTCCCATATCTCCCCATCACTTTTTTTCTGATAATTTCATGTAGTCTTTCTTCTTTATTTATGGGGCTTTTTGCTACTCTAACATTCTCCCCTCTGAAGAGGTAGCACTAAAATCTTTTGAGGATTATATAAAATCTCCCAAATACTTTCGACATTTTTGGCCTTTAAACGGAGTATGTTGTTAAGAGGCCCAAGGACATTTTGCCTTTTAGCCAAGAAGCTGGCTACTTTTATTTGTGGTCTTTTTACACTAACTGCCTAGCTTATTCCTATCTCCTGTTCTTATCACACCATCCTCTGAAGAGGTTACCCAAATTGCTGATAGGGAATTGGGATGTAGACCACTCTGGCTTCTTCCATACTGAACAGGAACACAGGGTCAGGCAATTGGGGTACCCCTTCAGTGGGTCTATTGAAAAGACTCCCATATTGCATAGCTCTTATCTCTAGGGGGAAAAGAAAGTCCTTGACTGGTGAATAGGCTATGTGAAGGAGAAGTAAAGGCAAGAGTAATTAGCATTACAAGTTCCAGATAGGGAACTAGAAAAAAGTCAGAACAGGGCAAATTTTAAATGTTCATATGAGAGTCCACTGGGATTTCTTGATGAGAGCTTCCAAAATCATCCTTCTATTGGGTTCCTCCTTTTTCTTTTGTTTGTCAAGGCTGGACTCAAGAGTGATGGATTCGGGATTTACTTTCAGACATTTTGATAGCTGTTGGAGTGGTTGACGTTCCCTCTCAAAGGCTTCTAGATAGGGGGAGAAAACAAATTTGGCCATCATTTTAGAACAATAGTGGGCTGTCTCCCTTAGCTACAGGTGGGCACTATAGTATTGCAGACCAAGATTTGAAGTCTTACATTTAAGTAGCAGTTTCTGATTCAGAGCAAAATCATCAATGAGAGATAATTGTCTAAATAACTTTTTATATTCGCTTAAGCCTAATGTCTGAGAAGTGTAATCCCTTGAACTCTTAAAGAAATATACTGATCACTTTACTCTTTGGTTATACTTTCCTTTTAGGTGTTTAAGACCATACAGTTGGCCCAATTAAATCAACTTATATTTACACTTAATGTCGTTTGAGGATCTGTTCCTCAGGGGTCACATGGGCTTGGGAGGAGCCCCTGGATCCTTTCTTTTACCAGTTCCATCTGTGTGAAGACAAGTCAAAGGTCCTACTCGATCATGGCTGGCTTCACTTGGAAGCATGGAGGAAATGTTTCCTCTTGAGTTGACCCTTCTCTTGTAGACATGTCCATCTGGTGTGGTCTCCATGGCCTCCCTGAACAAGAGGACAAGTGACTCACTGCAGTTACAGGACATTTTGAGAGATGTTCCATAGTCCCCTGGAACTTAGTCGACCTTGGAGGGCAAGGGGCAAAACCTGTCCTTTAAGTCCCTCAGACCAGATTAGTATAGGCCTCAAAGTATGGCTGTTAAACATCCAATAAGGTTAGTTCCACCAGTCTGGTACTTTTAATTACCATATGCTATGTATAGCTAAAGCTTGGGTAAAAAAACAAATGTTCTCAGATAAACCTTGATTAGATATATAGTTTGTCCCTTAAACTAGTTGGCTAAAGTGTGACCTTAGAAAATTTAAGATTATGTGTATATTATTTTTGTCTCCTCCTTTATATATCATAACAAACCTACACAGACTTTCATCACTTGCTTAGGCTTTCTCATTTTTTTCTATTT
>NW_008358988.1:9734-21491 GCF_000622305.1 Nannospalax galili
CCTGAGGGTATGCACACTGGAAAGCCTTTACCCAGCATGGATTAAGCCTTCTCTTCCTAGCCTTCCCCAGACTGTGTACATTAGCTCTCCCCAAATCCAGAGACCATGTGTGCTTAGGGTCAAATTACATACAGTTGGCTGGGAAGAGTGGCTGGATACTCTGGTGATGGTCCAATGACCCTGCTTGCCTCTCCTTTAATGAAGGAGCACAACCTAAAACAAGCCCAGGCTCAGCTGAAGTCATGATGATGGTAGTTATTTCATGCAGAAGAGACTGCTGTACAGCATCATCTTATTAAAAGGACCTGGAATTTAAAAGGATTTGGTGCTAGGACCCACAAATGAGGGAGGACATACGCCTTTTATTTTTCTGAGTCTGTGTACTTAATATAACAGTTTCTAGATCCATCTATTTACCTGCAGATTTCATTATTTCATCTTTCTTTACTGCTGAATAGAACTCCATTGTGTAAATATACCACATTTTTGTTAACCACTCGTCAGTTGAGGGACACTTAGGTTGCTTCTGTCTCTTGGCTATTGTGATAAGAGCAGCAACAAATATGGTTGTACAAGTGTCTGTATAATAGGATGGGTCCTTTGGGTATATGCCAAGGAGTGGTGTAGCCAGGTCATATGGTAGGTTCATTTTTAGTTTTTTTAAAAAATACTTTAATTTTTTTTTACGTGTATGCGTGTATTGCCTGCTTGTAGGTAAGCATACCTGTGTCACGCAATGCCTGTGGAGGACAAAAGAGGCTGTCGGATCCTCTGGAACTGGAGTTACAGATAGTTGTTAGCTGCCTTGTGGGTGCTGGGATTCGAATCTGGGTCTTCTGCAAGAACAGTCAGTGTTCTTAACCACTGAGCCATCTCTCCAGCCCCATTTTTAGTTTTTTAAGAGTTCTCCACACTGTTTTCAAAAGGGATTGCACAAGTTTGCAATCCTACCAGCAGTGAATGAGCGTTCCCCTTTCTCCACATCCTCTCCAGCATTTGGTATCATTTGTTCTCTTGATCCTAGCCAGTCTGGTTGGCATAAGGTGATACCTTGGGGTGGTTTTAATTTGCATTTACCTAATTACTAACAATGTTGAACACTTTTTGAGATGTTTCTTAGCTATCTTTATTTCTTCCTTTGAAAATTTTGTTTAGATCTTTAGCTCATCTTTTAATTGGGTCATTTGGTTTCTAGATTCTTTGTTTTTTGAGTTCTTTATATATCATGGATGTTAAACCTCTGTCAGATATGTCACTGGTGACAACTTTTTCCCATTCTGTGGGTTTCCTCTTCACTTTTTTGATTGTTTCTTTTGCTGTACAGAAGCTTTTTAGTTTAATGAGGTCCCACTTGTTGATTTCTGACCTTAATTCCTGAGCAACTTCTGTCTGATTTAGAATATCCTTTCCTACACCTATATCTTGTAAGTTACTGCCAAAATTTTCTTCTAATAGTTTTACAGTTTCTCAGTTTCACATCGAGGTCTTTGATCCACTTGGAGTTGACTGTTGTGGAAGATGAAAGATAAGGACCTAGTTTCATTCTTCTACAGGTGGAGATCCAGTTTTACCAGCACCATTTGTTGAAGATGCTGTCTTTCCTCCATTGTGTGTTTTATAACCTTTGTCAAATATCAGGTGGCTGAAATTGCATGTACTTGGGTTTGGGTCTTCAATGATATTCCATTGATCTATGTGTATATTTTTGTGCCAGTACCATGCTGTTTTTATGACTGTAGCTCTGTAGTAAATTTTGAGATCTGGTATAGTAATCTGTCCCCCCCGCCCCCAGCATTGCTCTTTCTGATCAGGGTTGCCTTGGCTGTACAGGGTCTTTTGTGCTTCCATACAAATTTAAGGATTTTTTTTTTCTAATTCTGTGAAGCATGTCACGGGATTTTGATTGGGATTGCATTGACTCTATATATTGTTTTTGGTAAGATGATCATTTTCACAATATTAATTCTTCCAATCCATGAACATGGGAGGTTCTTCCATGTTCTGATGTCATCCTCAATCTCTTTCTTTAAAGATTTAACATTTTTGTTGTAGAGGTTTTTAATGTCTTTGATCAGGTTTATTTCGAGATCTTTTATTTTACTTTTTGCAGCTATTGTTAAAGGGAATAGCATTTCCCTGTACTCTTTCTCCAATTGCTTGTTATTGGTATATAGAAAAACTACTGATTTTTGTAGATTGATTTTATAACCTGCCACTATACTGGAAGTGTTGGTCAGTTCTAGGAGTTTTCTGGTGAAACTTTTGGGATCACTTAGATACAGTATCATATCATCTGTAAAAAGTGATAGTTTGACCTCTTCTTTTCTAGTACTCCTTTAATTTTCTTCTCCCGTCTTATTGCTCTAGCAAGAGTTTCAAGCACTATGTTGAAAAGGAGTGGAGATGGTGGGCAGCCTTGTCTGCTTCCTGATTTTAAAGGGAATGCTTCCAGTTTTTCTCCATTTAGAATGATGTTGGCTGTGGGTTTGTTGTATATAGCTTTAATTATGTTGAGGTATGATCCCTCCAGTCCAGTTTCCTCTAGGACTTTGAACATAAATGCATGTTGAATTTTGTCAAAAGCCTTTTCTGCATTTATTGAGATGGCAATGTCTTTGAGTTCATTTATATGATTAATGACGTTTATTGACTTGTGTATATTGAACCATCTCTGCATCTCTGGAATAAAGCCCACTTGATCATGGTGAATGATCTTTTTGATGTGCAATGTGTATGTGGTTTGTGTATGTGGTTTGTAAGTATTTTGTTGAGAATTTTTGCATCTATGTTCATTAAGGATATGGGTCTATAGTTTTCTTTTCTGATTGTGCCTTTACCTGGTTTGGGTATTAGAGTGGTGCTGGCTTCATAGAAGGAATTTGGGAGTTCTCACTTTGTTTGTATCGTTTTGAATAATTTAAGTAGTGTTGGTTGGAGGTCTTCTTTAAATGTCTGGTAGAATTCTGCTGTAAATCTATCTGGGCCTGGGATTTTTTTAGTTGGGAGGCTTTGTATTACTGTTTCAACTTCCTTATATGTTATGGGTCTGTTTAAACTGTTGATCTTCTTGGTTTAACTTTGGTGGTTCCCATGATTTTAGATATCCATCTATTTCTTTTAGATTTTCAAATTTAGTAGAGTATAGGTTTTTAAAACAGTCCCTTTTAATAGTCTGGATCTTTTGGGTGTCTGTTGTGCTGTTTCCTCTTTCATCTCTGATTTTGTTGATTTGGATTTCTCTTTCTTTCTTTTGGTTAACTGGGCTAGCAGTCTGTCCTAGTTTGTTCTTCATTGCTGTGACAAAGTATTCTGACCGATACCAGCTTGGGGAGGAAAGAGTTTATTTGTCTTACATCTCCCAGGTTGTAGTTCATCAGGGAGCCCAAGGTAGGAACTCAGGGCAGGAACCTGGAGGCAGGAGCTGGAGCACAGGCCATGGAGGAACACTGGCTTTTGGGCTCTTTCTAATTTTTTAATGTAGGCACTTAGAGCTATAAACTTCCCTCTTAGGATTGCTTGTAATGTATCCCAGAGGTTGTGTTGTGTGGTATTGTCCTTTTCGTTAAATTCCAGGAATTCTTTTATTTCTTTCTTAATTTCTCCTTTGACCCACTCATTGTTCAAGAGTGTGTCGTTTAATCACCATGAATTCGTGTAGTGACTAGGGTTTCATCCAGTGTTGATTTTGAGCTTTATTGCATTGTGGTCTGATAGAGTGCATGGAATTATTTAATTTTTTTTTGTATTGGTTGAGGTTTGTTTTGTGGCCCAGTATGTGGTAAATTTTTGAAAAATTCCATGGGGTGCTGAGTAGAAAGTGTATTCTTTGGTTCTTGGGTGGAATATTTGAAAGATGTCTGTTAGGTCCATTTGATGTATGATATCATTTAATTCAGAGGTCTCCCTGTTTATTCTTTGTCCAGTTGACCTGTCTAATGGAGACAGTGGGGTATTGAAGTCCCCTACTGTGCTGGATAGCTTTAGTGTCAACTTGACACGCCTGTGTTAAGGGTGCCTCGATTGGGGAATTGCCTCTATTGGACTGGCCTGTGGCCATGTCTGAGGGGCATCTTCTTGATGAATGATGTGGGATGGCCCAGCTCCCTGTCCTATTTTGTCAGAGATTAGAATTGCAACCCCTGCTTGTTTCTTAGTGTCATTTTCTTGGAATATTCTTTTCCATCCTTTCACCTTAAGGTAGTGCCTGTCCTTGAAGGTAAGATGGGTTTCTTGCAGACAGCAAAAAGATGGATTTTGTTTCTTAATCCATTCACTTAGCCTGTGTCTTTTGAGTAGGGAGTTCAGTCCATTCATATTTAAGGTTATTATTGAAAGATGTGTACTGGTTGCCGTCATTTTGATTGCTGTTTGTGTTCTGTGTCTACTTTTGTGTTTCCTCGATTATACCTTTACTCATTGTCTTTCATTGCCCTTGGGGTATCGTTGTTCCTGTCTCTTTTCTTCATATTGTTTCAAGTATTCTTTGAAGGGCTGGTTTTGTGGACATGTATTCTTACAGGCTTTTCATGTCATGGAAGATTTTTCTTTCCTCTTCCACTATAATAGACATTTTTGCTGGGTAAAGTATTCTGTGCTGGCATCTATTGTCATTTAGAAATACCTTGGTCCAGGCTCTTCTGGCTTTCACAGTTTGCATTGGTAAGTCAGCTGTGATTCTGATGGGCTTTCCTTTGTATGTGACTTCTTGTTTTTCTTTTGCTGCTTTCAGTATTCTCTCTTCTGTATATTTAGTGTTTTTACTATGATATGTTGTGGGGAGTTGCTTTTCTGATCCTGTCTATTTGGTGTTCTATGTGCTTCCTGTATTTGTATGGGATGTCTTTCCTTCGTTTTGGGAAATTCTCTTCTACAATCCTGTTTAAGATCTGGTCAGTACTGTTAACCTGAAATTCTACTCCTTCCTCTAGGCCTATGATAAGTAGATTTGGTCTTTTCATGGTGTCCCACATCTCTTGCATATTCATGTTTTTTTTATTTTTTCATAATCTTTGCTTGAGTGATCCTGTTCTTGACCTTTATCCTCCAGTGTTGATACTCTGTTTTCCATTTCATTCATTCTAGTGGTGAGGCTTTCCCCTGTTGTTTCAAGTTGGCTTACTGAGTTTTACACTTCCTTCTTCATTTCTGCCTGTTTTCTTCAATGTTTCTATCTCTTTTGTGAATTCATTCAGAAGTTTATCCCTGTCTTCTTTCAGTTCTTTGATATGTTTGTTCGTGTGTTCTTTAAATTTGTTGAATTCCTTGGTCATGTTTATGATTGTTCGTTTAAATTCAGTGTCCTGGGTTATCTCTAGGGGATTCTCCTTGTAGAACCCTTCTACAGGACTGGTAGAGTTTGGTGGAGACATAGTGTTTTGGCTTTCCATTTTATTATTCTTTCATTGTGATATTGGCATGTGAATTTCTTTTGTTGTTTGTGATTCTGATATGAGAATTAAGTTGAAGTTTGCTTCTGTTTGTATTACTGGTGTGCCTCGGTCCTTTTCTTATTGTTTATGTAAAGCCGGTTGGTCCAGGTTTCAGGCTCTCTCAGGTTTTATTTTGGAGGGAACTGATGGTTTCAGATCAGCTACTCAGGAGCATCCATAGAAGCCCAAGTCAGATTCCAGTCAGGCACAATCAGTCTCCCTTCTAAGGTTTGGACCCCTACTAGTGGGAACTCAGAGCAAAATTTGGGATGTTCCTTGGGGGGGGGCGTAATTTTGGAACTCTTAATTGGTCTGCTCAGTTCTCTGGCAGTCTGCTGAGATCACAGCTGCTACACAGATGGAGGTCGGAATCCACCGTCAGGCTGTCTGCTAAGATCTCAGCCTTATCCTACCAAGGCCAGGTCTATCCTGGGCCTTGGGACGGGCCTTATGGCAACCCCAGTTAGGGGGTTGGGTATGGTGCAATTAGGAGAAGCCCACCACCAAGTGGAGGCAGGATCTGGGCGTTCTCAGGCAGTCCCTGCATTCTCCGCTCCTATGCCAGAGGGAGGCCGGAAAAAGGCACTCTTTGGCGGTCTGCTGAGACCACAGTACCTTTCTTTTTGATTCTGAGTTAGCACTATTCTCTCCTGTCTGTATATCATACTGCACCTGTGGCAGCTCTGATGCCCACTGCTACTTGAAAGCTCTGATACAGGCAGTGCTATCTTGAGGCCTCTATGACATTTGCATTTGTTGCCTACCTTTGTCACTTGAAGGAAAGACAGAATCTACTTAGAGATTAGTGAAAACAGAGACCTTTTTCTTGTTCAAGTTCATGGACTGCAGAACACTGAGCCTTGCTGTTGGTTTGGAGGGCTGTATGGAGCTGACACAGGCTGCCCTAGCCTGGATGAAGTGCAGTTCAGAGCCCTGCTTTGCTCTTCCTCTGCCCAAGCCCCGCTCAAAACCCTTCTGTTTGTCGCCTCTCCCAGGTTACTTTCTATTGGGTTTGGCCGCCTTTACTGCTTGTCCAGAGACTGCTGTCAGCATCCCTCCAATCTGCAACCACTGCTTCTGGAGAGGCTCCTAGTCATGTGACACACCTGGGCCCTTGGGGAGCCCATCAGGGGGTGGAGCAGCTTCCTGGAGTTGAAGGATAGACAGGAGCAAACCCAGCTGTGAATTCATCTCATGAACAGGCTTGGCTTCCAGAAAATGGAGGTGGTACCACCTTGGGAAGGCACACTCTGCGGGCAACCCCAACTGTTTCTGGTGGTGCTGGCAAGTGGCTTCAGGAGGGAGTCTCGTCCTGCTGTTGGCCTACTATGAAGCCTTGGGCATCTGTAGACTTGGGCCCCTGCTTTCTCCCAGTCACCTGTCTACTGGACGGTCAGGAAGCATGGCATTGATGGGCAGTGGGGTAAGGGCCCAGTCCTACCAGGTACTTGCTTGGACACTTAGGGCCTGTGTGTGAAATGGGCTCACAATGGTCCTTCCTCACGATCTGTCATGTGAGTTGCAAATGCACTGACTACTCATCCCCAGTGTCTGAAAAGCATCAAAAAAATCAACCCCAAATTTACTTCTTTTCTTTGTTTTACTTTTAAGACAGGGTCTTGCTATGGAGCCCAGTATAGCCTGGAGCTATCAGTCTTCTTCCTCAGTCTCCTTGAGTGTGGGAGTTAAAGGAATATATCAGCCACTACATCTGACTCCCCACATGTTCTTGATATGCTATCTGCGTGTCCACTTCTCTGTTCCAAACCTTCCTGAAGCTTGCAGAGTCCTTTGTAATATGAGCATGTCTCATCTGCCCCCAGTTTCTCCAGCCACTGAGGCTGGCTCTCCCAGCTCTTTGCTGCCCAGGGCCTTTGCACCTGCTGCTCTCTCTGCTAGTCTCCCAGCCACCCCTCCTCCCCAATTAATTCTGGGCTTAATGTCATTTCCTTAGATAGGCCTCTGGGCCTGATGTGCCTGGTACAGTCATTAGTCTCTCCTGTACACCTGGCTTTGGTTTTACCCTTGTCCTTGGGGCATTTGCTGCTTGAGTGTTTATCTGAGTACTGGTATGTAACCTCTTTCTCCAGCTTTCATGAGTACCCTATGAGGATAGGGACTCCGTCTCTCTGAACTACCCTTGGAGGGTCGACCAGTGAAGGTTTCACATATATATTTGTTTGCTGAAAGTATGTGTTCATGATAAAAGAGCATTTTGGAGAGAATTTGGAAAAGTTGAACAAGAACAGGGTGGCAGATGATATTAAGAAATCACTGTTAGCCAGGTGTAGTGGCATGCACCTGTAATCCCTGTGTGCAGGGGTCAGAGGCAGGAGGATTATGAGTGTGAGGTCAGGCTGGGCTACAAAGTCTCTAAAATGAAATACATAATTTGTCTCAGTATGATAATAGGATTAGAGTTAGAGTGGGGGAAGGCTGTAACTAATATAAACAGCTGAACTATTTCTGGGGGAAATGACCTCTCTGAGATTTTCTTTAACTATTCCAGTTTAGAGAAAATGTCAGATTGGGGTGGAAGGAAATAACACAAGACTGGCCAGATGTTAGTCACTGTTGAATGAAGAGGTGAATGTATCCAGATTAATTGTAAGGCAGTGGTCTTTCTCTGTTGGCCTTGAATCTTTCCATAGTAACATGTTAGAGATATGTAGAGTGTCACTGATGTGGAACTGCCCCATACTCTGCATATTCACCATCCCTAGTCCTTAGGTCTCTCAGAACATGGAGATGAGGGAGCCCCTCCCCCAGCAGCTGTCCTTGTGATTATGAAGAAGCTGCCTGGTAGCCAACACCACCCCAGGGTGGGGCAGGCAGGGGGCTGTGTTGTGGGCTAACCCTGTACAGTTCCCTGAAGACCTGTGCTCCTCACCTTGTCAGTGGTGCTGAGTTGAGTCGCAGGCAAGGACGAGCAAGCCTTGAGAAGAGACAATATGGGGAGGGTCCATCCGCCCTCACCACCCTGCAGCTGTGAGCAGGCTATGAACATGCCACAGAGTGAAGGAGCTCACAGGGCAGCTAGGGAGAGATGGCCCCAGGGAGTGTGCTAGGTCTTTGTACCCTAGGCTTTCTCTGCTCATGTGGAGTCTGCCAGCTCTGAGGGAAGGACAGACCAGGGTGTGGGATAAAGCTGCATACCCCACTTACCTCCAGACCTCTCCTGTGTACGGGCTTTCCTGTCAAAGCCCTGCTATTTATGAGTCCTGTCCTTCTGTAATAGCACACATTTTTGAATGCTTGATCCATGCTGGCCCTGGGCTAACACTTTGCACACAGGCCCGTAATTCTCCTGACAAGTGCATAAACTAGGGCTTGTATGATCCCATTTTGGAAGTAGGATGACTGAGGTTGCTGGAGGTGAAATAACTTTTCCTAGCCAAACTGGACTTGAGTGGCTGGTTCTCTGCTGTCTGCTAAGTCATGATAGAGACTTGGCCTGTGGGGGTCTGTCTATCCAGCACAGACGGCCAAAGCTGGAAAGCAGCCAGTTCCAGGCATGGACACTGAGCTATGACCTTGGAGGCTGGAAGTAAGGCCCTTTAGAACAAACACAAGAATTCGTGCCTGAGCTTAGCAAAATGTCATTCTCCTAAGACTTGATGGCCTATGTCTGGGATGGAACATCAGATGAGGTGAGTTCTAGGTGCCTGAGTAGGAGCATTTAGTTGCTGTTGGAACCAGATACAGAGCTGGTCTTCAGAGCTCAGCTCCCAGTTCTGACTGATTCCCTCTCAGCTCCCTGGCCAAAGTGAGTGGTCTGAATGGGGGTGTGTCTTCCAAGTCCAGTCAATCAGCCAGTCAGAGGCTATTTGGGTGACCAGGAAGCAGGTTAAAGCTTTTGCTTGGCCAGCTAGAAGTCATAGGAGAAAAGCTTTGGAGCAGAACCACTGTCTTACTGCCCCAAGAAAGCTGTCAGTGAAGGAAACTTGCAAAGGAAAATGAGCTTAAAAATAGGAAAAACATGCAGATCTCTGTGAGTTCAAGTCCAGCCTGGTCTACATAGTGAGTTCCAGGCAAACTGGGGCTACATACAGATCCTCTCTCAAAAAAGACCAAAAAAAAAAAAAAAAAAAAAAAAAAACCAAAAAAAAAAAAAAAAAAAAAAAAAAAAGCCCCCCCCAAAAAACAACAGCACTCTGGGTCATGATGACACCATTAAGTTCCTGGATCAAGCTGCACCTGAGGCCAGGATGGCTTCAGACTAGTTAGATCATAAGAGCTAAGCTATGACCCTTTTGCTTATTTACTTTGAGCCTGGTTTTTGTCACTTGCCCCCAAAGTAGTTCCAGTTGTTACAATGTTACTTCTTGGGAACTTGAAAGTCTATTTGTGAGGACTGGAAGGAGCCAGGGCAAGTTTTGGAACCAAGGAGGGGGAGTGCTGAGCCTCACTTCAGGCAAAGTCTGGTGGTGATTCTAGGAGAGAGCAGCCTGGCTCCCAATCCCTCTGAGGATTGCAGAGGGGGGCAAGGGGACTCTGAGCATCCCACTGACCCTATGCTGGCCTCATATGGGTGAGACAATGTCACATTAAAGTGGCCTGGCAGCCTTGATTCCTTAAACAAATGCTCATTCCTTAAACAAAACAGTCCTGTCCCTCCCTGCTGCTTTGCCCAGGCAAGAAGCCTCATTTAGACACCTGCGAGTTTCCTTTCATGGTCCCACAGCATTAAGGGAACGCTTTGATGAGGTTGGGGGAGGGCGGGGAGACATGCTCCACCATCACAATTAACTTGTTAGGGACAATAATGCCCAGCCAAGGCCCCTGCCTGCTGGGTGTTGGGTGGGTGTGAAGAAGGCTGAGCCCACAGTCGGGGCGGGGAGGGGTGGGATCTGCCTCTCACCCTTTGGTGGCAAGTGGCCAGGTCTCCAGTGGGGACTATTGAGAGGAGGCTCTGTGAATACACCAGGCAGTGGTCTCATGGCCAGGGGCCACCGCCTGCTCATGGCTACGGTGCCATGAGGAGGCATCAGCTCAGCCTTGGCACAAGGCAGCTGTGCAGCTCTGGGTTGTTTTGGCATGGATCACCTTCCCAACTCTGGGTTTCTTTGTTCGCAGTCCTGGGGTTCATTTCCAGGCTTGTATGTGTACCAGGCAGCATTCCACCACTGAGCTGCACCTCACTCGGAACCTGTTTTGCAGCTGTTTTATATGCCATGGGGGTAAAGATGTGACACTCACTTGCTCTGTATCGGCAGCTGCAGAAGCTCAACATGGTACCTTCCCCACCACAGGCCATGGTCACGGACAAAGCTCCATCAGTGGGGGAGTCTGAGGGTCACGTGAGCCTGTGTTCTGCTCGTTTCCTTCCAGAGTTGTCTTGCTGTTGGGGAGGGAGTTCCAATGGGCTCTCTTCTAGCCACGACAGTGGTCATCCTCAGCTCGTCTCCTGGATCCCTTCACCCATGGGCCCAGTAGATCCCTGAGTCATCAGAACTGGGAGGGTTCTTGGGGTCAGTTCAGCACCCTCCTCATATCCCGCTAGTGCTGACTCACAGCTCACTCCCCTTCAAACGTGCACATCTGAACCCTATAGAAAGACCAGGCCCGTTGCTGGGGTGGTGGCTGCTGGGTACATCCCTCTCTCTTCTTATTCCACCCGCCACCCACCAGGAGGGCTTCTGGGAAGGCAGGGTAAGCCCTATTGCTGGTAGCTCTGCTCTCTGTTGTCCACAGTAGGCACACTGTTACGCCTCCCTAGCCCATTCAGGGCAGATTAGGGCAGGCTCAAGGGCCGGGGTGTCCTCTGTGGTAGTTATCTTTTTGGGTTGCTGAAAGAGAGGGATACAGGACAGAGCAACGTGAAAGAGGAAGGACTTACTGCGGCTCTGTTTCAGAGCTTTCAGTCCATGGTCTCATGGCCCCATGTGCTTAGGCAGAACGTCCTGGTGTTGGGAGTGTGTGACACGGAGCCTGTTCATTGCATGGTGGATAGGGAGAGAGAAATGTGCAGAGGGGAGGGGAAGAGGACAGAAGGAGGAAGAAGGAGAGGGGGAATGAGAGGGAGGGAGGGAAGGAGAAAGAGGGAGGGAGGGAGAGAGAAGGAGAAAGAGGGAGAGAGAGGGAAGGAAGGAGAAAGAGGGAGGGAGGGAGAGAGGAGAGAGAAGGAGAAAGAGGGAGGGGGGAAGGAGAGAGAGGGAGGAGGGGGGAAAGAGAGAGAGAAGGAGAAAGAGGGAGAGAGAGGGAGGGAAGGAGAAAGAGGGAGAGGGGGAGAGAGAGAGGGAGAGGGAGAGAGAGGAAGAGAGAGAGAGAGAGAGAGAGAGAGAGAGAGAGAGAGAGAGAGAGAGAGAATCTCCCTGACGCCCCAGCC
>NW_008358988.1:21683-32613 GCF_000622305.1 Nannospalax galili
ATCAGGGATAATTTTCAAGGCAGGTTCCCATTCTCTACCCAATTAGGCCCTACCATGGAAGTCTCTACCACCTTCCCCAAATACTACCACAAGCCAAGTGCTCAACCCAAGAGCCTGTCTGTGGGAGACAAGAGCATTAATGAGGCAGAGGTGGTGACCGGCAGGGAGGGCTCCGGCTATTCTGTCTCTGGTGTCGGTAGCCCCAATGCTCTGCTCCCTTTTCTCTCCGCCCCTACTCCTGCCTGGTCTGTCTCCTTCTTCATTTCTGTCTTCATGCTGTAGACAGAGCAAGTTGATCACCTCACTCCTCTGTTGTGTGTGTGCCCAGTGTATGTGCGTGTACATGCTTGCATGTGTGTGTGCCCAGTGTATGTGCGTGTACATGCTTGCATGTGTGTGTGCCCAGTGTATGTGCGTGTACATGCTTGCATGTGTGTGCGCAGGTGTACTTGCCCACGTGTGCACATGTAGAAGCCAGAGATCAACGTTGGGAATCTCCCTCTATTGCTCTCCACCTTGTTTTTGGAGACAGGGTCTGTCCCTGAACCCGGAGCTTACCCATTTGGCTAGACTGGCTGGTCAGTTCAGAGGATCCACCTGTCTCTAACACCCAGCACCAGGGTTATGGACATGTGCTACCACACCCAGCTTTTATGTGTGTGCTAGGGGATCTAAACTTCGGCTTTCATGCCCGGGAAGTAAGTACTGCATCACGGAGTCGTCCTCGTCATCTTCCCAGCATTGTCCTCCTCACTGTGCAGCTCTGGCTGAACTGGAGCTCACAGAGATCCACGTGCCTTTGCCTCCCAAGCGCTGGGATTAAAGGTGTGCACCACCACACCAGGCCTCTCCTCTGTTTTAAAACCCTAAAATCCTTGCCATGTCTACCTGTGCCCTGCATCATGGCATCTCCAAATCCATGCTGGCGCCTCTGCTCACAGCCTTTCCACATGTTATTCTTTCTCCTCCGAGGTGCTTTCCTTTACGTTCACTACCCTTGGGTCTAAAAGTCTCTTCCTTGCCCGGCTCTCCCATTGTGGATCAGCAGCAGGGGCCTCATTCCACCTCAGCACATCCCATGTTCCCTCACCCCAGGCCCCGGTGGCTCGGATGAAGAACTGCCTTGCTCGCCTTGTCTCCCTGACCTCTCTAGTACAGCAGGCCCTTCCCTGTACGCCAGGTAAGCCAGGACATCCTTGAAACAGGGCCCCCTACTGGAATCTGGGGGAATCGACCTGGTTTATTCATTACACAGGGCCGCAGCCAAATCATTAGCTCTCCAATTAGAGGTCTACGATGGAGGCTTGGTTTGGGGTGCTGTGGTAATAAGACTGTTCTCAGAAGGGCTTCCGGCTCCTGACACACTGCCCAGAGTGCTCCTCCTGATCTAGGTGTTCCAGCCCACCCTCTATTTTCCCCCAGGGCCTCAGCCCCTCCCTGTCAGGGAGAGCCTCTTGTTGCCAGGGTCAAGTTTTGGACCCCATGGCCTCCCTGGCCAGGGCTTCTGTGCTGCAGTGAGGTGGTGGCTATTGGAGGACTGAGGTGCAGGGCGCCCCCTCGTTATGGAGCTGCACCAATTGGCGCAGCCTCGAAAGCCTCAGGTTCGTGAAAGTGAAGACTTAATTGCCTTATGGACATAGGAAGAATGGAGGGGCTTCTCCAGGGAGCCAGTCCTCGCCTCGCTCTGCCTCTCTCCCCCACCGGATAATGACAGGACTTGCGGCTGATTAAAGGGGGAAGACTAACTTCCCTCTGGGGGGCCAGTGACAGTTCCACCTACATAGAAAGCCTATCCCTCCCGTCTCCCCCCTTCCTCCCACCGACTTTTCAGAGGTGATTTTTAATTGCGTTTTCCCAGGTGGAGAGAGGAAGTAGAGATGATGGGGGGTGGGCCAAGGACTGTCTCCCAGCATCCTCTTTCTTGCTTACTGGGGCAAGCTTATACTGTGGGGCTCAGTTTGCAGCCAGGTCAATGTAAGAAATCCCCCTCTGACTTTACCTCCCTCTACCCACTCCCTGGCTCTCTGCCCCAGCCAAACTTGCTTCTCCTTCCTCTTCTGGGCCTTTGTTCTTGGAGGTCAGAGTGCTCCTCCCCGGAAGTCACACTAGATCCCTGCTATCACTTGGGTATCCCTTCAGAAGGACGATCCGGAATCCTGACTCCCCATCCTGTGGAGCGTCAAGCATCATCCTTGTGTCTACTGGGAATAGGTTTCCAGAGCACAATGCTGAAGTTCCTTCTGTAAACTGACATTGTGCCTGCTATGATCTGTGCTCCTCTTCCTGTAGACTTTAAAACCCCTCAGATAACATGTAATCCCTAACACCGTGTAAATTCTGTGTGAGTAATTGTTACCCTGTATTGTTTAGGGAATCATGACCAGAGGAAGTCTGTGCATGTCCAGTATGGCCCCTTCTTTTAAAAAATATGTTCAGTCCATACACGGTTAGTTAAATACTATGTTAGATGCATAGGGATGACTGTGTGCTCCTCAGAGGTCAGCACTGTCCACCACTCATCCTCAGGCTCTCGTTATACCTGTTTGTGCTTTTTTGGCATTTCTGATTGTATTGCGCATTGGTCAACCCATACTGAAATGTGAGTTCCAGGACTGCAGACTAGGGTACCCCTGTACCCTTGTGACTTCCCACTGCCTTGCGCTGTGCCTGGCCTACAACCACTGTGGGGAGATAGAAGGAATTTCCCTTATGCACCTACAAACGCTCTTTGGGCTGCTTAGGTCTGGCAGCAAGTCTTGCTTTTCCTGGTCAGGAACAGACTGCTCCTAGGACTTTGCTTTTGACAATGGAGCCTTCTGGAAGTCACCTCCATTTCCAGGCTGGCCCGGTGGGGCCGGGATAACGAAGCTGCTTTAACATAAATAATTTGCTTCCAAGGTGTAAGAAATGGGGAATATTTTTAGAAGGCCTGCCCTCCTAGGGGAAGTAAATGACTTTTAAAAACGGGATTTTTTCAAAGTGGCCTTCAAGAGAAAAGCGAGCCGTGTGTGATGGCCAAAATGGAATCCTGTGAATTAGTGCGACTCATTATTCCGGCCGTCCTCACACAGACACACACTTGTTCACTCACTCACTTTTCCTCCTGCCTTCCATTTTATGGTCTTAGCTCGATCTGAAATAAAACCCTGGCAGCCCTCCTCCCTGGCCCTCAGCAGCGGCTGTCTGATTGGATGCCTCCCACAGCCCCGAAGACCAGAGCTTCAAGGAGGAAGCAGCCGGGGACACGCTGAGTCCTCGCTTCTTAAAGTGTGCACCGCAAGTTACCTTGAAATGTTATTTTTTTTTAAAAAAAGTATTTTAGGTTCAACAGACACTTGGGTTCCTGCTAACAACTCATTTAAGGCGAAAGTGGGGGAAGCATTCAGATCAAGGCTACTTTGACAACATGAACCTCCTTACTTTGAACCCTTACAATGTCGATGGGATCAAAGATTCCGTGGAGACGTGCATGGGTAAACGCACAGGTGAGAAAGGACAGATGTTAGTGACAACAGAGATGCGGGATCTTGGGATGGGCTTTGTCTGGCCAATAATGGAGAACAGATATGGGAGGGAGGCAGAGAGGGAGGGAGGCCCAGAAAAACCAAGACACAAAACCCACTTTGTGGCCATTGTGTTTCCACAGAAGTCTTGATCTGGGGAAGATGTGCTGTTTAGAGAACTAACAAGGTGGCCGGCTTCTTTGATGAGATACGTTCTGAAAAGCAAGGTCTATAGAGTCATCCATCACTGGCACCCTGGGGCCTTCTTTCCTTTCTTCAAAGTCTGACCTCTCAGGGGGCAGGGATACATCTTCTACCCATCACCACTCAAGCCCCAGGGGCCCTGTTTCTAGAAGGTTCATGGTAGCACCCACATGCTCAACTTTAACTGCCGAGTCTAGGAACCAAAGCCTACCGTGAACTGGTTCCACCTTCAACTTCTCTTTCCAGTCCCTCCAGGGGAACCCTGCTCCCCAAGACCCCTACTGCTACCAGATTTCTCCCAGTTATTCCTTCTCTTCCATGCAAGGCCTCCTTCTTAAGATTTCATTCTTGACTTGCCCAAGATCAACCTGTCCTGAGTCCCTGAGCCTTACCACCTTTGCTGGGTCTCTCTGTGAGTTCTGACAGTGACCGCTGAGCATTTGACACATCCTGATTGTCCATGTAGTCTGCCAGCTCCCTGGAGACACAGGTCCTGCCTGTAGGTGCTATCACATAGCACAGGACCAAAAACGTGAACACAGTAAGAGGTACCAGTGTCATCAAACAGCAAGAAGTGGTCAGACCAGGACCTGGAGGGTATGGGCTCACCTTCTCCTAGAGCTTCCCCAACCCTAAGGCTTGGGAGCAGGACTCAAGAGACATGGCCACTGTGTTGTTGTCACCCTCTGCCAACCACTCTAAACCCAGAGAGTCAATGGTGTGTGAAGCAATGCCCTGAATTCTAGCCTCTCATCACTGTGCCAAACTTTTCAATCTCCAATCTTTCAATAACTAATCGTAGAACAGCCCCTCTGTGCAGATACTGGGAATTTTGTGGTGAATTTGCCAGACACAGTCCTCACTGTACTGGGGCATAGGGACAATGACTGGAGAGCCACAGAGATGACTGACTATAGTTGTGACAAGTGCAGGAAAGGCAGGGAAAGGCAGGCTGCTTTAGTAATTGCTTCTCAAGGCCACTGGTTCATATAGGAAGGGTTCTAAGCAGGCCACCTACATGCAGCAGCACTGGGAACATCTTGGTGGAGCATTCCATGGGGTGCTGAGGGCAGGGCCGATGGAAGGAGGTCAGTTTGCCGTGGGTGACAGAGGCAGGGCTAGCCCTCTGATGGCAGGTGGAGACGGCATGTCTAGGCAGAGGTGGGATTCCCAGCTCTTCCCAAAGCTGTAGTTTGTGCAGTATCTCCCTGAATGAGTCTATTTCTCTTCCTTGATTTTACTACTAACGAGGTTAGTGATCTGCCTGGGCTGGTGGTTTCTACTGAAACGTTTATCTTCTCTACCTCACAATGGCTGGAGAAATAGAGTTATGACTAGTTTTTTGCATAGTAAGGAGTCTACAGAAGATGTAAAGCTAAAGCAAACAAACAAGTCTTTGGAGTATGTACCGCCTTCCAAATCCAGTGCCACAGCAGACATAATTAATTGATCCTAATACTCATTTCTGTTGTTCCTGAACATGGTTTTAAAGCACCTTCTTGGTAGCTCTTCCCAGTTCCTTTCTGAAGGTGTCCCCTCCCTACCGTTTCCTGTGCTAGGACTAACCATATTCTTTCCTTCACAGAGTTCTTTATACTTAACGAACCCCAAAATCTCCTTGAGGTGTGACAATCTATGTTTTTGCCCTTCATGGAGTCTCTGGAGCTGAGCACAGTCCTTGTTGTCTAGGAAAGGCTCAACTGATGGTTGCAAGAGGCTGGCCAAATGCCTGAGGAAATGACTGATTTAAGGCGAGAAGCCTGTTAAAATTCCCAGTTTGCAGTGGTCTCTGCAGTTTCTCACCCTGCGCACTTGGGCGAGTCCCTCCCCTTAGTTCCCTATATCACAAAATGAGGATGAAATTATTTTCTTCGTAGAGTCACAGATGGGATCAAAAAGTGGGAAGCAGGTTGTGAAGTTGACAACAGCTGCTGTGGCCTCCTTTCTCTGCACTAGGGCCATGAGCAGGCTGAGCAGAGGTTATATGCTTCTGGAAGTTTCTGGGGATCTGGGATAAAGGCTGTCCCTCTTGAATGGTGTAGCTGTGGGGAAATTCTACTTTGGATTAGGGAGTTGGTCTTTGGGTTGGTGTCCAGCGTGGTCTCCTTTCCTCTACTGCTTGGGTCCAGAGAGGCCACCTGGGTTCCAGGGAGAGTAAACCCCAGCTCTGATCCACACCAGTGGGACACAGACGGTAGCTACGCACCCTCCCTGCGCCGCGCTCACTCCCCTTCCTTGTCCCTCATTCACCTCTTTCCTCCCATTTTGAGGAAGGAGGAGGAAGGGCCCTGGGGACCCTTTCGTCATTTCTCCAACCTATTCCCATGGTCCTCCCCTCTGGAATGGAACCCCAGAGCCCTTCTCTGCAGGTCCTGCAGCCTGCTCTGACCAGCGAAGCCTGCCTAATGCATCCTGGGGGAGGCGGATGCCTCAGGCAAGGCAGCTCAGCTGGCCCTGAGAGACTGAGAGTCCAGCCACCCAGGCCCTGGGAATTCTATGCATGTAGGGAGAGCTTGGGGCGGCCAAGTAGATGGTAGACTGGCTGGCTAGCCACAGTCTCAGAAAAGGCCCAGTGTCAGAGAGGCAGACTCACTGTCCCACCTCTCCTTCCCAGCTCTGGGACTTACCCTCTTGTGGGTTGGTCGGCTGGAGAAGTGGGTGCTGGAGGCCCTGTGGAGAAGCAAAGGAGGGCTGGTGTGCAGCCCCCTCAGGTTCAGGGAGACCTGGAATTCAAATGCCCACTATCCAGCCCCGTCAAACCACTCAGCACCAGTTCTGCCCCTCCACAGCCAATGCCGGGCACTCTACAAGGTCCAACTAAGATGTCACCACCTCCAGGGGGCCTTGGGACTCCTCCCCACAGGGTGGCTGCTAATGTCTTTGTTCTCCCCTCACTGAATGCTCTTAGCAGAGTAATTACTAATTAGTAGTGGCATTCTTGTCTTCTGCCTTCCTCTAGCCCAGGGGAGCTCTAGTCCAGGAGCTCCAGGGACCTGTCACTCTCCTGCCCTGCACCTCACCTCCATCTGCCTTCTTCCTGTGATGTCACTCTAGCAGCCCGTCCCCATGGTGGTGCCTGGGACATACATGAGACTCTGGCTCTGCACACCTTTATGTTGTTTCCTTTCCTGTCAACTGGGCCTGAGTTGTATAACCCACAGGACACCTCAGATGTGGTAATGGTGGCTTCTGAGGTGAACTTTGGGGCCTCAAGCTTCTACCTGTTCTTTATGGACTGTCTGGCCCAAGGAAGCCCTTGAAGCAACCACAAGGAGAGGCACCAGCCCCAGCCAGCCTTGGGACCTTGACACAGTGAGTACAAATCCTGTCGTGCAGCCAGCTCTTGGGACAGTGTCCACTCTGGGACACCTGGTGAACTTTGAAAGCGACAGAGCCAGAGCTCCCAGTTGACTGTTCCTGTGTCCTGCCCCAGTGCACTCTGTGGGAGGAGCTGGGTTTCTTCATTGCTTGGGAGCTGTGTCACCTAGCATTAGATGACTATAATAAGCCCCTCGGTGCTCCAAAGGACGTTTCCTTTCTTCTAGTGTGTGGCTTTGGTAGGACTGGCCCTTAAAAAGTGCTCCACCCTTCCCAAGCCAGCAGGTGGAAGTCAACTCTACAGAGGTCATACCCACTCCTTGGAACTTGTACCTTGAGTAGAGAAACTGGGCCCATAAGTGCTTGGGCTAATTCTGGAAACTAGTTGATATTACACACACACACACACACATACACACACACACACACACACACACACACACACACACACACACACACACAGGCACACATGTAAACACACACACTTTCCTTTAGTGGTATGTATGTGCCTGTGCACTCATGCAGAGACCAGAGCAAGAGGTGGGGTGTCTTCCCCTAGCACGCTTCATCTTAGTTCCCTGAGACCGGCTCTCTCACTGAACCTGAAGCTCACTGTTTCGGGTAGGCTGAGTGGCCAGTGAGCTCCGAGGATTCACCTGTCTTCACCCACAATCACTGAGGCTACAAGTGCCTGCAACCATGTCTGACTTTTTAAAAATTTATTTAATGACTACATGATTAGAAGAAACATTCTTTTACAGCTTTAACATATTCATTAACAATTTCCAGAGCAAAGATACATCTATTTCAAAAGTGGCTGTAATTTTTTAGGTTCACAATTGAATTAATACTTCAGGGATGCTAAGGATTCAAACTCAGGTCCTCATGCTTGCCCAGCAAGGGTTCCTACCCATTAAGCCATCTCCACAGCCCCACACTTCCCTTTGTTGTCAAAGATAGGTCTGGGGTTTGCGAGCATCATCTTCAAATCATCATTTGCGGTCACACCACCCATCAAAGCCATTCTGTGCCTGCAACATTTAATAACATCAGTATGCTGGATAAATTAAATGTCTAGCAGTGTGACTGATATCAGGGATATCTGTTGCAATTTTAATTTGTGTTTTGTTCACAGCCTTGGAAAAGAATTTAAAAGCTGAAGATTCACTGTGCTCAGTTCTCTGAATCTCCATCTCCTACCTCTCCCAGGACAGCAGCTTTGTGCCAGCGCATCTGCTGCAACAGGACACTTCCAGTGGACGGTGTCTATACACAAGGTGGGGAGACTGGAAGCCAGGCTCCTGAGGCGAGCCCTGGCTGAGAAGCCAGTAGTGCCTTGGGAGAGACTGGCAGGAAGGTGGCAGGGAGGTGTAGTCTTTGTGACTGGGAGAGAGGGCTGTGTAGCCCCTCAGAATTTGGCAGTCTCCTGCACAGACTGGCACCAGGTGCTGCTCCTGTAAAAGCTGAGGCCCCTGGGGTGTGAGGAGCATTACTGGGACACGTCTTGAATTTCCCACCATCCAGTAAGACAGAGCATGAAACTGGATTCACTATCATTTAAGAAAGGGTGTGGACACTCAAGGGGGCTGGGGAGATGGCTCAGCAGTTAAGAGCACTGACCGCTCTTGCAGAGGACCCAGGTTTGATTCTCAGCACCCACATGGTGGCTACGAACTGTCCTTAACTCCAGTTCCAGGGCAATCCAAAACCTTCCTCTGACCTTCGTGGCATTGCACGACACAGATGCACTCACTTACATGCAGGCAATACGCGCATACATATAAAATAAAAATAATAAAAAATAAAATTTTTTTTTAAAAAAGAAAGAATGTGGACACTCAAATCTGCTAACACGTCAGCTCTGGGCTGGCGGAGTTTGTTTTTGTCTGTTGGGTTCACTACATTGTATTGTAGGATATGAACACTGTCCAATATACATTATTATTATTATTATTATTATTATTATTATTAATCTCTTTAGAAACTTGAGACATGTCATCACTCTCTAGCCCTGGCTGACCTGGAACTTGCTCTGCAGACCAGGCTGGCCTTGCACTCAGACATTCGTCTGCCGCTGCCTCCCAAGTGCTGGGATTAAAGGCGTGCTCTACCACACTTGGCAGTAGGCATTTTTAAAAAATATTTTATTTATTATTTTTATTTTATGTGTATGAGTGTATTGCCTGCCTGTATGTGAGTGCACCCATGTCATGCAATACCGTGGAAGTCAGAAGAAAGCATCGGATTCCCCTGGAACTGGAGTTAAGGACTGTTCGTAGCTGTCATGTGGGTGCTGGGAATCGAACCCGGGTCCCCTGTAAGAGTGGTCAGTGCTCTTAAGCACTGAGCCATCTCTCCAGCCCCAGAAGTAGGCATTTTTAAAATAAGCATTTGCTAGGTGATCACTGCCTGCTGGAGAAGCTTCCTCAGACTTCTTTTCACAGCAACCCTGGACTCAGTGCCCACCACCCGCCCGCTGTCCCTCCCTTCATTCTGGTTGTCCTAAGGCATCCATGCTTGTAATTTATTGTGAGCAATGTGTTGTTCAGATGTGTGTTTCGTGTATATGAAGGCTGGCATGCCACTTGTCATTGTGTTTCATGTTCTCTGTCACCCACATTTCACCATCCACGTGGTGTCAGGTGTGGGTGGTTTCTGGGACCCTGCATCTCCTGTCTGTCTTGGTGTGAGCGTCTTCCAGTAATTCTGTGTAGACTTTGGGATTCACACTCAGGCCAGGGGTCACCTGCTTGTCCCAGCAGGTCAGGCCTTATCCCAGAATGCATATGTGCTGTACTGTGCTGTCACAAGGTACCCAGCGTCCCTCCTTTCAATGACTGCAGCGTTGGCATCACCCTGCATTCTTGTAGTGTCCAGTCTAACAGGCAGACATGGATAGCACCTTGTTTTAATTTCTTGATCCTTATTTTGGGAGAAAGAATCCCAGCCTCAGAGAAGGGACATGCCCAGGGGCTGAGCTGGACTGTGAGTAGCTAGGTGTGTGCCACTTGCTCTGGGCTCAGGTTGGAGCATCCACAGGCCATGGGATGGGCCTGCCACTGTGCTAGCAGCTGAGTAGGACGCCCGAGGGTGCCTCAAGTTGTCTTTTGCTGGGATTGAGCGCCACCTGGTGGCTCCAGGAGGGACAAACACCGGGGAAGGCCTTCACTTCGGTTTTAGTTTTTCATAAATAAAACCAGAACTTTGATACCAAAGGACTGAGTATATTTCTGTTTTACATACATTTTCTTTTGTTTTCTGAGACGGGACCTCCTGGTGTAGCTCAGACTGGCCTCAACTCACAATCCTCCTGCCTCAGCTACTGACTGCTGAGATGACAGGTGGGCAGCACCCACCTGGTTTAAGTGCACTTAAAATATCTTTGTGTGTGTGGGGCTGGAGAGATGGCTCAGCAGTTAAGAGCACTGACTGCTCTTGCAGAGGACCCAGGTTCGATTCCCAGCACCCACATGGTGGCTACTGAACCACCCTTGACCCCAGTTCCAGGGGAATCCGAAGCCCTCTTCTGACCTCTGAGGCATTGCATGACACGGTGCACTCACATACATGCCACCAGTTTTCCAGTGATTGGTCATTTTCAGTCTCCAGGGCAATGTGAGAGTTCTGGTTGCTCTACAGCTCACCAGTGATTGTCACTGTCACCTGTAGCCATCCCACTTGGTGTTCAGTGGCACTCTATTATGCCTACCGTTTGTATATCCTGATGACTGATGATCTGTCTTAGGTTTATTAACCATTTAACTACCCTTTCTTGTGACGTGCCCACCTGCTAGCTAGACTGCCTGTTTTCATCTTCTGGGATCTTTTCCTAGTTAATTTACAGGAATTAGATAATCTGGATCCGAATCTTTTGTCAGAGTGCTGTCAGAGACACTCGCCCCCCC
>NW_008358988.1:32623-39141 GCF_000622305.1 Nannospalax galili
CCCTCAGAGATTGACTTTTTACCCTTGCTGATGTTGGCTTTGATGAGTAGTTTTTTAATTTCAGTATAATACTTCCTTATATTACGTGGTTTTTGTGTTCTGATAAGGGTTCTTTTTGCCTCCCCCAAGGTCACTGGAGAATGTCTGGCAAGTTTGTTCTCAAAGCATCTACCATCTGCATCCATTTGGAATTGAATTTTGCTTATGTCGGAGGCTGGGGTCAATGCGTTTCGTTGGCTTTGATGAGTAGTTTTTTAATTTCAGTATAATACTTCCTTATATTACGTGGTTTTTGTGTTCTGATAAGGGTTCTTTTTGCCTCCCCCAAGGTCACTGGAGAATGTCTGGCAAGTTTGTTCTCAAAGCATCTACCATCTGCATCCATTTGGAATTGAATTTTGCTTATGTCGGAGGCTGGGGTCAATGCGTTTCCCATATGAATCTTGAATCTGCTGGGAAGATCAGTTTGTCATCACGCTCTGTGTCACCTTTGTGGAGAGCAGCTGAATCTCTTTCCATATGTCTGTTTCTGAGGCAGATGAGTCGGGAAATGTGCTACAACTGTACCCTTAGCGGTAATTCCAGAGTTTATGAGACCCTCAGAGGGCATGGCACAGGGTGGTGCTGTCTGAGTCTGGCCTGGGGCCGGCTGGGGTGAATTCCTTCGTCCATGCTGTCTGAATTGTGGGCTCACTGCCAGCTCTTAGGCCAGGTTGTCAGGAAGCTAAAGCTGTGGCAGAGCTCATTCCCGGGGACCCTCTAACCTCGAGGAGTGTCATGTGAGGTTCTGTAGGCGCCAAGTGTCCCAAGAATGTGGTTCAGCTCAACAAGGCTGGGCTCAACCTCCTACCGAAACTACTAGTGAAAACAGTTTCATGTTCATTTGAAAGTCCAGGCCTGGGGGGAGAATCCATCAGAGGCCCTGGCTATGAAATCCAGTGAGGGCCAGTGGGGGTGGCCCTGCCACATGGGGCCAAGAGCCTGGGCTGAAATGGATAGTGGGGTGCGGGGCAGGGAAATGACAGGATATGGCTGAGTGAGTCAGGTCAGGAAGGTGGGTTCCAGTGTTCTGCCACAAACTCAGGGACCTCACAGGAATGTAGGCGGACCTCACAGGAATGCAGGCGGACCTCACAGGAATGCAGGTGGACCTCACAGGAACACAGAGGGACCTGATGAGAACTTTGGGGAACTGTGAGGGGACCTCACAGGGACTTGGAGACTTGATGGGAAGTTGACCTGACAGGAACTCAGGGACCTTACCAGAATTTGGGAGGATTTCATGGGCGCTCAAGGGGGACCTGACAAACTGGGGGGACTTTAGGTATGTCACCTGGAATTCGAGGGACCATACAGAAACTCTATGCCTCCATCTCCCTTTTCATCTCTGTGCTATGGGCTAGATTATTTGGTGAAACCCTGGGAATATGACCTTATTTAGAAATAAGGCTTTGTAAGGTTCAGTTAGGTTGTAATGAGGTCATTCAGGTGAGCCCTGATTTGATGTAACAGTGTTCTCAGGAGAAGTAGAGACAGAAACAGAGAAGTGAGCCACGTGGCAGGAGACACCTGGGGCTTAGAGGAGAGACCGGGAAGATCTCCCCAAGGCCCTGCCCAGGCCTTGATTATGTACTTCCAGCCTCCGGAGCTCTGAACAAGAAGCCTTGTGAGCAAGGCTGGCCAGTGCATGGCAGCCTGCCCCAGTAGCTACAGAATCTGTCTCCCTACCCCGCCAGGCTGCTCCTTGCCCTGCCAACTGTTCCCTGCTCTGCCAGCCACTCCCTGCCCTCCCTACACCTCTTCCTGTCTCACTGGCCACAGGAACTGACCACGGGAACTCATCGTGTGTGCTGAGGATTCATGGGTCCCATTCAACTAGCCCCAAGAGAACCTATAGCTTCTGAAGCCTTTTCTTGCCTTACCTCACTAGGCCCACCAAACTCAGGCCCAGGATGACTCAAGGACCACTGGAGCACTCTCCTTCATGCTCATGTTCAATCCAGGGACAAATTATTCCAGCTTTGCCTCAGTCACTTGCTCCCAGCGTGACTGCCCTGCTTTAGGCCTCCAACTTTTCTGTCCGTTTCATCACTGCCCGGTCTCTGTACCCAGGCCCTTTGCAACACAGATTTTCAGCTCAGCTCTTTCCTTCTATGGGTCCAGGCTGGTCTCCACCCTTGAGTCTGAGCTGACCTTGGGACTTGCTTTTGGCCCGTGAACCAGCATGAGCTAGAACGAGGTGAGTATAATTATTCCCCAGTTCTGAGCCCAGGCCTCAGCTTGCCGCTCAACACAAGCCCAAGCTTATCTGTTAGAGTGGGGTGTAGTCATCCCGGACAGGACCGTCCAAGGTGAACTGGACCCAGCTGACCCACCAGTTGAGCCAGATACAGGAGTCCAGCCCAGTCCTGCCAGTGCCACTCACAGGCAGCACCATCACTTAGTGGACCTGTAGAAAGTGCTTTAAGCTGTGTTGAGGGGTGATTATTACAGTCATAGCTAACTGATACAAATCCTTGGCTAACCTCCAGACATTCCTTTCCCTTTTCAGAACATTCTCTCCTTTGAGGGGCCAGGGGGTCCCTCTGCTTATTCCCTCCTGGAGTAAGAATCGCACTGAGTGTGAAGTGGGAATTATGGACAGAAGGCACAGGCCCAGCACTGTCTTGTGTTTCCCTTCTCTCAGCCTCAGTGTACTGACACTCCTTGAAGTCCTACCGACAGCCTGGTTCTGCCTCCTCTCTGCCAGATTGTCCCTCCTCGTCCTTCGCATGTGAGAGGCTGGACCTGGCCACCCAGGTAATGAATCCTCTTCTGTCATTCCCTGTGATCACAGCCCCCTTGGGATTTCTGTTGAGGATCCTAGCTTGCAGCTGCACAGAGGCAGGAGCATTTCCATCCACACAGCATCATCAGCCTCGTAAAGGACCCGGGTCTTAGCATACAGTGGGAGCATACTGGATATCTGCAAAGCAAGGCATCTCTTGCCACTGCTGTCAGTTATCTCCCGCAGACTTAACTGCAGGTTGGTTCCCAACTGCTGCAACTGTGCTGGCCTCAGCACCTTTGCATGCTCTGTTCTCAATGCCTTTCCCTCTCTCACACAGATCGCAGGACTCTTCATCCTCCAGGAAGCCTTTCCTCCTTTGCCTCTCCAAGGGTCCTGACTCTCTTCACTGTGTTTCTGGGTTGCTCCACCTGCTTACTCCTCTGAGGGACTTTAAGCGCCTGTGACTGAGGTAATCGAGTGTTAGGGTCCCAAGCCCCCTCCTGGGATCACTCACCCTGCACACTTTCCTGAAGGAAGAATGAAGGCTGCCCCAGGGCGTCAGAGAGGTGGAGCGTCTCTCCTCAGAGCACTCAGCCCTCAGAGCATCATGGAGTGGGGTCAACCCAACTAGCTCTGCAGGACCAGACCCAGGGTCTTAGTGAACCACAAGAGGGAATCCAGTAAGCCACTAGGTAATACACCTGGTGAGGGAAAGACCAGTTATAAATGCAATCTGTGTGTCACTATGAAGTTAGTCCTTACAGGAAAGGACGTCAGCCATCAGCCTCAAGCCCACACGTGAGGTGTGGTTCCCCACACAACTATGTCCTTCACAGGGCAGTGTCATGTGTCCCCAACCAGTCGTTTAATCTTTGATCGTCTCTGAAGTTCCCCTGGGGACTTGAAACCCTATTATATTGCTTCTCCTAAGAAGTGTTTTTTTTTTTTTTTTATTTATTGCCCCCCCCAACTTATTTTTTAGACAGGGACTCATGTATCCCAAGGTGACCTTGAACTTGAAATGTAGCCGAAGATGAGCTTGAACTCATGATCCTGCCACCACTCCCAAGTGCTGGAATCAGGCAGACGCCACCGTGCCTGGAAAGCTCTATGGGCCTCTCTTCCTGGTGTGAGATGGAGGTGAAGACAAAGTTGATGTCAGCACAATAGTGATGTGGTTTGGCTTGTTCTGCTACAGTCTAGAGAAACTGCAGGCACTTGGCTCATGCCAGATGAGCCTCAAGGGGCAGCAGGTCTAGAGTGACACACTGGTGTGGTGGTTAAACACCTTCTTAGAGTCTATCTCGGCCTCCACCATGTGAGGGTGGATATCCACGTTCAGCCCTGCATCCTTGCACAGCTTGATCAGGGTCCGGATGTTGTTCTTAGACAAACGCAAATACCTGCAAGAGAAGGTGGAGAAAGATGTAGCCATCTTGCCAGATCTCCATTTTAACTGAAAAGGGCTTGGCTTAGGGAGCAGGAGGCGGGCAGGAGCCCTGGGCCTGGCTCCCCTGTGTGAGTCCCTGACAGGACATTCTGCAGAGGTGGCAGAGCTGTTGAGGTCCATGGTGCTGTAACTTGTTGATCGTTTGTCAGGCACTACCCCTGGTCACCGCCAAAGAAAACAGGTTATATTTCACCTACTAAGGAACTACACTGACAGGAAACTGGGAACGGAAGTCAGAGGGAAGCAAAGCCAGTAAAAAAGAGGTGCTCATATGGGGAATGAGATAGCCCATCGGCAGAAATACAGGTAAGGAATGGATCTCTCATTTTGAGAACTCAAAATGGCAAGGAAGAAAGTGGTGTGTGTGTGTGTGTGTGTGTGTGTGTGTGTGTGTGTGTAACCTCGGATGCAGCTTAGTATATTTTACCATTGCCACATGTGATGGCTCTGAGAGGTCAAGGCTGGGGCTCCCATGGGCACATACACAGAACTTTAGGAACCGGCATGCTTATGCTCCTTTAATACACAGTTCAACAACGAGGCCACTGACTTAAAATAATTTCTAAAGTCCCGTAATCCTGCTGTCTGCTGAAAGATGAAATTAGTCCCATCTGTACTGTGGGATCCAGACAAAGCTTCTTATTCTGCTGTCAACCTTCACCTTGGGGCCAACTTTATTTTTATTTCATTTATTTATTTTGATACAGGGTTCTGCTGTGTAATGCAGGCAGGTTTCAAACTCAATCTTCCTGCCTCACCTCCTGAATGGTTAGAGGACAGTGTATGTCATTCTGCCGACTTCTTGGTTCCAGCTTTGCCATGAGGGTGGGTGCTACTGGCCACCTGCTTGCTGTCTAGAGGTAACAGGGAGGACCTGTGCTGCCACCCCCTGGCCTTTGACCTTGCTTATTCTTGTGGTGCATCCATACCACTTTCCTGGTGGCCCCAGTCCTCCCTCTCTTCCTACTTCCTTTCTTCTCTTGAACTTGGGGCAGCTTGGCACTTTTGCATGTGGGCTTTTTGAGACCCCATTGCACCATCTCACTCTTGTTTTAGGTCCCTTCCCAGGGACTTCCCAGATGCCATCTGCCCCAATGCTCTTGCCTTCCATGGGAAAGGAGTTCCCCTGTGGAGCCCAGATAGCTTGACCTTTAGCCAGGACCAAATAGAGTCACATTGTCATTGCTTGGAAACCATGGGCATAGTCATCTACCCATGGTTACAAGGACAGCTGGTTGGGTGTTGTCTTTCATTGGCCCCAGCCCTGATCAATTCCTTACTTAGTCTTTGGGAGCAGTGAGCAGCACTGACTTGAGCTGTATGGCTGGTCAGTTGGTTTCTAGGTGAAAGATGATCACATTGCTGCCAGCTTGGCAAGGGTGACCACATTATTCTTCTATCTTGATTCCTCCTCAGCTAAAAGTACTTTTTTTAAGCTTGCCAGTTATGTCAGCAAAGGGTGAGGGGAGCACACTGGGGGATGACCTGGCCATATGGCATGGTACATTCATGAGATAGCTAGGGATGAAGCTCAGTGGTAGAGCATGTGCCCAGCATGTGCAAGGCCCTAGGTTCCATTTCTAGTACTGAAAAAGGAAGGAAGGAAGGAAGGAAGGGAGGGAGGAAGGGAGGGAGGGAGGGAGGGAGGAAGGGAGGAAGAGAGGGAGGAAAGTAAGTATGGGAATGACTTGTAAATATGAACATAATCTGGACTAATGACTTTTAGTTAACTCCAGCAAAACCATGTGCTCTTGTGTTTTGTGACCTGGGCACCTGATCTCATTTTCTTGACAACCTCAATTTGCTACTGGTGTGTAGCAAATGTGGGTGTGCTTGAGAGTTAACATATCACAGTGCTAAAAGATGGTACCCCACCCTCCATTGCACATGGTGGAGACTGGGAAGGACACATGACCTTCTGTGAAATATTCTGGAATTGGGGGTGAACAGGCCAGATGGTCTGTTATGATTAGGGTGGATCCAAGCTTGTACTTCTCCAACTGAAGTTGGAGAAACCATTTTGAATAAAATTATGGGTGAGGAGGGGCTCAGGACACTGTTCCAGAAACAGAGTTCCAGCAGTCAGTTCCATCAGCACAGGAGACAGGGGTTCCAAAAGATGTCTAGGGGGATGAGTGTCCTCTGGGTTTGGGCACTCTTAGCTTTTCATTTACTCAGGTAATTATAATGTTCATGTAGTAACACAAGGAAGGGAGGGAGGGAGGGAGGGAAGGAAGGAAGGAAGGAAGGAAGGAAGGAAGGAAGGAAGGAAGGAAGGAAGGAAGGAAGGAAACCAAA
>NW_008358988.1:39168-42708 GCF_000622305.1 Nannospalax galili
ACCAAATGGTTAATGGTCCTCTTGGGAGTCTAAAATCCCAAGCACAGAGCAGATGGTCACTGGGGATGGCAACAATATCACCTGAATTCATCAAAGAAAAGGAACTTAGGGCAATTTCTTGGTTAAAGCAAGTCACAGGCAGCCTATATTTTCCTGTTGGAACAATCCCCATGCTTTCCAGTGTGAATCAAATGGAAAGGTTGCACAGAAGCACAGCAGGGAAATGGCTCTTGACCTGGCTGAGACAGTCCCCGACAGTGGCAGCTGCTGGGAAACTCAGGGCTTCAGCCTGTAGTTGTCCTTTGTGACCAGAGACAGGCCATGCTGAGCCTGCCCCTCCACATCCAGACATGTGTCCACAGCCTGCCTCCCTGTGCCTGTCCCTCCATGTCTAGACATGTGTCCATAGCTTGTTGCCCTAGGCTTGTCCCCTCCTTGTCCAGGCATGGGTCCATAGTCTGCAGCCCCAGGCCTAACCCTCCCATGTCCTTGTGTGCATCCACGGCCTGCTTGTCCAGGCCTGCCCCTTCCATGTCTACACACCTGCCCACAACCTACCATCCTAGGCCTAGCCATACATCCTGACTATGCTCACCGGCAGCTCAGCACCTCCTCCGGTTTCAGCATTTTGGCGTTCTCTATTTTGGGCTCAGTGCCCTTCTCCATGAGGCTCTTCAGCTTGCGTTCGTAGGTGGTATCGGCCACCTTACTGGTCCAGTCTCTCAGAAGTTCCCCCCTACGGCCGCCAAACATAGCGTCCTGAAACACAGGCTCTACAGAGCTTTGTCGGCGGAATGCGCTTGGCCGCATGTTGGATTCCAAGGCTATGACGTCCTTGATGTCTAAGTCTGAAATGGGCAGATGTACCCGGGTAGTTAGATCCTGGGTGCCATGAGAGCTTAGAGAGGGGAAAGACAGGGAGCTGGAAGAACAAACGGGCTCCCCCATAGCTGGGCTGAAGCCTTGGCAAGAGGTCCTGCACCATCCTCCCTTCTCCCAGCCTCCCGGCTCTGCCTCCCCCTTGACCCTTCTTTTCAATCTTTTCTGTCTTTCCTCTCCAGAGGAAGTTATCTAAAGGGAAATGGCCTATAAGAGGTAGAGGTAGAAATCAGGAGATTGATGTTGAGTTGGGTGTACATGACGGCAGTTTAACACGTGGAGGCACGCTGCAGGCAACAAGTGGGACAAACGAAGCTCACACAGGCAAATATGCAAGACTGAGGCCGTCCCGCCGGACTCATAGGCCGAGTTATACTGAATAAAGTTTTGTCGGGGCTAAAGTTTGGACATTTTAATTTTTTTTGTTAGATTCGACACATTTTACAGAGTTTTCCTTCCATATCTACCTGTATGATTAGTATGGAGGAAAGTCTATTGTTTCAAAAATACATTGTCAATTAAATTTTGAGTTTTGCAAATATTTTGGAAAGATGAAAATATATTTTTTCCAGTATTTATAGAAATGATATATTCTTGGTATACTGCATTTGACAGATTCTCTAAAACAGTAAGGATGATAGGCTAAAGGCATGTCCTGTTCTAGACTTTTCTGTTCTAGGCTTTTAATTCAGATGACTTAAGCATCCTATCACTTCCAAAGAGACTTTCCAGTTCTATTTACTGTTTGTATTTAAAAATATTTTATTTATTATTTTTATGTGTATGAATATATTGCCTGCCTGTGTGTAAGTGTACCCATGTCATGCAATGCCTGAGGAGGTCAGAAAGTATCATCCCTGGAACTGGAGTTATGGATGGTTGTTAGCTGGTGGGTGCTGGAAATCTAACTCTGCAAGAGCAGCCAGTGCTCTTAAGTGCCGAGCCATCTGTCCAGCCCCAGCGTTGTAAACTGCCTGGTTCTGTTTGTTGCATTTTGTCTACTGATACAATTGTGTGGCTTCTCCCTTAGTTTGTTGCTGCCTGATCATGATGAACCATCCCTCGCCTGCTGTAATGCAGCCGCCCAGTCGTGGTGTGCAAATTTTCATTACAGACATGGCATGTTTGTTTGCTGTATTTTCATATATTAAACATATTTGACAAAATATTTTTAGCATTTCTTGCCTCTATATTATTGTGAGATTGGTCGAGTACTTTTTGCAGGCTAATGGTGGATTTATCATGGCTTGTTAAATTAATACAGAAATGTTCCTATTTTACATGATCCATAATAACTGAAAAGATGTTAGATTATTTGTTCTTTACAGGTTAGTTACAATTGATTATTGTAGAGATTCCATATAGTCTGTCATATAGACTGCATGGCTCTTTTACAGTAGTATGGATGTCAAAAAAAACTTTTAAAAATTGTTTATTTTTATTTTTATTTAATAACCACATGATTAGAAGAAACATTTCATTACAGCTTTGACATAGTCAGTAACAATTTCCAGAGCAAGTATACATCTCTTTCAAAAGTGCCCGTAACTTTTTAGGTTCACAGTTGAATTAATACAGTTATACAGTATTGAACTCAGTATTAAACCCTGTAAGACATAAAATTGAATGATTTTTTACCCTTTAAAGAAGATCTCCATTTCACTTTAAAATATGCTGTTTCCTACACTTTTTTTTGTTTTTCTTTTTTTTTTCAATGCTACTAAGGTGTAGATGTTTGCACATGTGTCTTTAATCTCTGTGTATCTGATTATTACTAGTCACACTTGGTTAACCGTGGATCCTTGGTACCTGAGTATGGATATGAAGTCATCAGGTAGATTTCAATGGTAATGTTTATCACCTTTACTAATTAACATGAAGAAAATTTTTATGCTTCCTCCTCAAATGTCTTTTATTTTTTTATAATTTGTTGATTTTTGTGTGTGTGATTTTGTGTGTGATATAGAACATCCCAAACAATCTTATTCATCTATATACCCACTTCCCAAATGGCACCTCCCATAGCCCCTGCCCCCACCCCACTGGAGCCCATGTATTCTGTCATCCCTGTTACTGTCTACTATGTTGCCGGCACCCCCAGCCATTCACCAGTGCTTGTCTATCTGCTGAATCTAGTCAGCCTCTCTAGAGGTCTTTGTTTTACGGGGATCAGCTGTTCCTCATCTAGCAGCCATCAGTTGTCAATATTCCTTTAGATAAGATTGGGGTCTGCTGTTCATTTTCCCCATTCTATGCTGGGTTACTGTCTGAGGGTCTTTTGGGGCACCCTGGCCAATAACTCAAAGGAAGGTATCTCCTGTCTGGCATTGTTTCTTGTTATGTAGCCTTTAGCTATACATATGGACTCTTAAAAATTATATTGGCCCCTTTAAATCTTTAGTTATACTTGGTCCTTTTGTGTGTTTAAGACCCTACAATTGACCCAGCTAAACCAATTCATTTTTAACTCTTAAGGTTTTTTGAGGATCTGTTCCTCAGGGGTCACATGAGCTTGGGAGGAGCCCCTGGCTCCTTTCTTTTACCAGTTCTGTCTATGTGACGATAAGTCAAAGGTCCTACTTGACCATGGCTGACTTCGCTTAGAAGCAAGGAGGAAATGTTTCCTCTGTGTTGACTCTCCTCTTTGTAGACTGGACACTG
>NW_008358988.1:42842-44260 GCF_000622305.1 Nannospalax galili
CCTTTAAGTCCCTCTGACCAAATTAGTATAGGCCTCATAGTATGGTTGTTAAACATCCAATAAGGTTAGTTACACCAGTCTGGTACTTTTAATTACCATGTGCCATGTAGATAAAGCTTGGGTAAAGACCAAATGCCCTCAGATAAGCCTTGCCTAGACATATATTTATATTCTTTGATCTAGTTTTATGTATAATTTGTCAGTAGGGTGTTGGACTAATATGGTTCCCTCTGGTTTTTAAAAAACTAGCTAGGCATTATTTATCTCTTGCATTGTCTAACCCTTCCACCATGACTTCCCCATTTAAGGTAGCCCCATTTTCCCCATTTCTCCATTACTAATACCCTTCTCCTATGGCCCCACCTCTCTTGAGCTCCTTCTTTCCCTTTATCCCCTAGGTTCCTTATATAACCTTCCCTCCCCCCTCCCAGTAAAATAACCCCATATTTATCCATATCTCCCTTATTAACACCTGTTTCCTACTGTTCTTCTCTTTCAGGTTCTTTCTTTTCCTTTACCTCCCTGGTTCCTTTTCATTATCCTGGTTCCTGTAGTTATGTCTGGATACATACTCACTTCACTTATCAGGGTTTGGTTCTAGGATCCACATATGAGGGAGAACACATGTTGATTTTTTTTTCTGAGTCTGTGTTGCTTCACTACTGTTATATTTCAGTATAACAGTTTCTTGTTCCATTTACCTGCAAATTTTATGATTTCATTCTTTCTTTACTGCTGAGTAAAATCGTATATATGAACCACATTTTCATCATCCACTCATCAATTGAGGGACACCTAGGTTGCTTCCATCTCTTAGCTATTGTGAAAAGAGCGGCAACAAACATGGATGTACAAGTCTCTCTGCAATAGGATGAGTTCTTTGGGTATATGCCAAGGAGTGGTATAACTGGGTCAAATTGTAGGTTCATTTGTAGTTTTCTAAGAGTTCTCCACACTGCCTTCCATAGGGGCTGAACCAGTTTGCAACCCCACCAGCAGTGGATGAGTGTTCCCCTTTCCCCACATCCCCTCCAACATTTGGCATCATTTGTTCTCTTGATCTTAGCCAGTCAGTCTGACTGGGGTGAGGTGAAATCTTAAAGTGGTTTTAATTTGCATTTCCCTAATTATTAGTGATGTTGGACATCTTTTAAGATGTTTCATCTTTACTTCTTTTGAGAACTCTGTTCAATTCCTTAGCCCATCTTTTAATTGGGTTACTGCTTTTCTTAATTCTTTTTTTTTTTTGAGGCCATTATATATTCTGGATGTTAAACCTCTGTTGGATGTGTCGTTGGTGAAGATTTTTCTCCCATTCTGTGGGTTTTCTGTTCACTTCCTTGGTTGCTTCTTTTGATGTACAAAAGCTGTTTAGTTTAATGAGGTCCCATTTGTTGATTCTTGACCTTGTTTCCTAG
>NW_008358988.1:44603-45076 GCF_000622305.1 Nannospalax galili
ATGACTATAGCTCTGTAGTAGAGCTTAAAATCTGGTATAGTAATCCCCCGGGCATTGCTCTTAGTGCTCATGGTTGCTTTGGCTATCCGAGGTCTTTTGTGCTTCCATATGGATCTTAGGATTTTTTTTACAAGTCTGTGAAAAATGTCATGGGGATTTTGATTGGCATTGCATTGAATCTATAAATGGCTTTTGGTAGGATGGTTATTTTCTACAATAGTAATTCTTTCAATCCATGAGCATGGGAAGTCCTTCCATCTTCTGATGTCTTTCTTCCACAATCCCTTTGTTTAAGAATTTAAAATTTTCATGGTAGAGATCTTTGGTGTCTTTGGTCAGGATTATTCTATTATTTTTGCAGGTATTTGAATAGGAGTGTTTCCCTGTGCTCTTTCTCCAATTGCTTGTTATTAGTATATAGAAAGGGTACTGATTTTCATAGATTGATTTTATAATCTGCCAATATAGTGAGA
>NW_008358988.1:45486-45930 GCF_000622305.1 Nannospalax galili
TTGTGTATCTGAATGTGGTTTGAAAGTATTTTGTTGAGAATTTTTGCATCTATGTTCATTAAGAATATGGGTCTATAGCTTACTTTTTTGGTTGTATCTTTCCCTGGCTTTGGTATTAGAGTGATGCTGGCTTCATAGAAGGAATTTGGAGGTTCTCCCTCCATTTCTATCTTTTGAATAACTTAAGTAGTATTGGATGTAGATCCTCTGTAAATGTCTGATAGAATTCTGCTGTAAATCCACCTGGTCCTTGGCTTTTTTTAGTCGGGAGATTTTGTATTACTGTTTCAATTTCTTTTTGTGATATGGGTCTGTTTAAGCTGTTAATCTCTTCTTGGTTTAGTTTTGGTGGTTCCCATGCCTTTAGATATGCATCCATTTCTTTTAGGTTTTCGAATTTGGTAGCATATAGGTTTTTAAAGTATTCCCTTATAATGTTCTGTA
>NW_008358988.1:47187-48231 GCF_000622305.1 Nannospalax galili
AGTTTTTAATGAAAGATATGTATTGAATCCTGTCATTTTTATTTTTGTTCACATTCTTGATATAGCTGTGCATTCCCACAGTTATACCTTCATTGAATTTCTTTCCATCACCCCTTGTGCATAGTCACCCTTTCTTCATCTCTTTGTATTGCTTCAAGAACTCTCTGAAGGGCTGGTTTTGTGGACATGAATTCCTTCAGCCTATTTATGTCATGGAAGATTTTTCTTTCCCCTTCAACCATAATAGACATTTTGACTGGGTAAAGTAATCTGGGTTGGCATCTGTGGTCATTTAAAACTGGGAATACTTTGGTCCAGGCTCTTCTGGCTTTCATAGTTTGCACTGAAAAGTCAGCTGTAATCATGATGGGTCTTCCTTTATATGTGACTTGTTGTTTTTCTTTTGCAGCTTTCAGTATTGTCTCTTTGTTCTGAACATTTAGTGTTTTTACTATGATGTGCCGTGGAGAGTTTCTTTTCTGGTCCTGTCTGTTTGGTGTTCTATATGCTTCTTGTATTTGTATGGGCATGTCTTTCTTTAATTTGGAGGATTTTTCTTCTATAATCCTGTTGAAGATATGGTCCATACCATTATCTTGAGATTCTTCTCCTACCTGCATGCCTATGATTCATAAGTTTGGTTTTTTTTATGGTGTCACACAATTCCTGCATATTTCATTCTTGTGTTTTCTTAAATTTTTCATAATCTTTGCTTGAGTGGTCTAGTTCATCCACTTTATCTTCCAGTCTTGATATTCTGTTTTCCATTTCATTCATCCTATTGTTGAGGCTTTCTCCTGTCATTTCTAATTGGCTTACTGAGTGTTTCATTTCCTTCTTCATTTCAGCCTGAGTATTCTTCAATATTTCTAACTCTTTTCTGAATTCATTCAGAAGTTTATCCCTATCTTCCTTCAGTTCTTTGATTTCTTTGTGTGTTCTTTAAATTCATTGAATTCTTTTATCGTGTTTATAATTATTATTTTGAGTTCCATGTCCTGTGTTATCTCTATGGGGTTCTCATTGTGCTCCTCTGGAAAACTC
>NW_008358988.1:48362-55977 GCF_000622305.1 Nannospalax galili
TTTTTGGGCATGAAACGCTGGTTTATCCAAGGTTCCAGTTCTCTCTTTTTATTTCATATTTGTGTGGTCTAATTGCTCTTGTCTTCAGGAGTTCCCACAGAGGCCCAAGTGAGATGAGGCTCAGATGCTCTCAGGCTTTCTCCTAAGGTCTGGATTCCTCCAGGAAAGATGCTTTCCTCAGGAATTTGGGGCTGGGCTGGGCTGGGAGCAGGGCCCAGGAAAGATGCTGGTCTCACAAATCTGGTGTCTGTGCCACCCAGGAATGTAAAAGGAGGTGGGGGAAGGAAGAGGCCCTGAGGGCTCCTGGGGGCTACTGGAAGGAACTGGGTTGGTCTGGATGCAAAAGATCAGGAAGCAGTGGAGATTCTGGGCCTAGAGGTCAGTCCAGGAGTCTGTGGTTCCAAGGCAAGAAATGGGCCAGTACCCAGGCTAGGAGGGGAGCTGGGAGGGTGAATGAGGCTGTGGGAGTCAAGGTGTGGTGGGCACCACTGGACTTACCCAGGAAATGTTCTGGCACCAAGATGCCACAGGCTGTGCAGCCCAGGGAAGCAGAGGGAGGTGAGGGCATGACCAGGCCCAGAGGGCTCCTGGGGACCGCAGGGAGGAACTGGGTTGGTCTAGATACAAAGGATCAGGAAGCAGTGGTGTCTCTGGGCAGAGAGGTTAGCCCTGGTGTCTGGGGTGCCAAGACAAGAAATAGGCCAGTACCCAAGCTAGGGGGAAAGACTTTTGGGAGAGCTGGGAGGGTGAAAGAGGCTGGGGGAGTCAAGGCACGGTGGGTGCTGCTGGACTTACCCAAGAAAGGTGCTGGCACCCGCAAAAAATCTTTTTAAAAAATTGGAAATATACTTAATGTATGAATGCCTGGTCTTACCCTTACCTTCTCAGGGTTTGTTTGTTTGTTTGTTTGTTTGTTTTTTTCCTCTTTCACAAGGTTCGTGACAATAAACCATTGTATTTAGCCTTTCAGTTCCTTTTTATCTATTTTTTTTTACTAACCTCAGCTAGGCTACTCTTTTTCATAGTAATTCTGTCCCTCCCTATTAAACTAATAAATGCAAGACTCATTTCTCTTTGGTTTGTTTAATAAAAGCCAGAGCCATTGCTTTTACTTTTAGCTTTTACTGTCAAGTTCTCTGTGCCTGCATTTTGCCTCTGCCTGTAGGTTTTTGTTGTGAAACAGACTTACTGTCATTCGCTATTTGACATATGGGTGATGGGGATATATATTTGTTAATTTCAATTTTTTGAGTTGAAGAACAAAGTTTAGGCTAAGATCAGTTTCTCTAAACTCTATGTTTTAGGAGGCTGGAGAGATGGCTCATCGATTAAAATCTCTTGCTGCTTTTGCAGAGGACTTGAATTTAGTTCTTAGCTCCCAACCATTATAACATCCAGCTCCGGGAGATCTGAGCCCCTCTTCTGACCTCCACGGGCACTGCACGCATGTGCACAAACCCATACACAGACACATAGCCATATACATAATTAAAAATATTTTAAAATACATAAAATCTTTATGTTTTAAAATAAAAACATTTCTGTTGTGGCAATGCACAGGTGACTTTGGCAAATATTCCTGACAATATAAAATCCATGCTCTGTGTAGGTGTGAGGTCATCATCTGTACAGATGATGACTTCATACCTACACAAAGGCATATTTAACATTCCCCAAGTAACTGTACTTTTAAAGGGCTCTCTTTGCATTGCTTCATGTCTGTTTTCCCCATTTAGCTGCTATATTTTCAGAGTCTATAGATTTATGTTATTACTGTCTTTGACAATAGAAAAAATCCCTGATCTCCCATTTCTCTTTAGCCACAGCCCTACCTCATCTGCTTACATTTTGTTATCTCTGCCTAGCTTTTTGTTTTCAATTTTTCTATATCACCTGGTTTTAATTATGTATGTATTTGAATCTTGACTTTTAAATTCATTATTTCCTAATTTGCTAGATTTGCTTTCTTTTAGAGCATTTTCTGCAGATAAAGATGTACATAACTGGCTAACCCTTAAACATTTCAAAACTTGCAGAAATCATCTGTCACCTGAATGTGACGCTGCTGTGGTGGGGGTGGGGGTTATGAGGTACCATAGTTTCCAGGATCATGCCAGTTTGAGTCTTTCTCCTTTGTAAGTAAATTTCTCTGTAAGCTTGTAAGATTTACTAACAAAGTTCAGGGCTCTTACCAGGACATGCCCATCTAGGCTTCCTATAAGGGAGGGTCGGTGAACTGGAGAGAGGGAGTGAATCACCCAAGGTCTCAGAATGTGTCTGTGGGTGACTTAGGAGAGAGACTTCATGCCCATTATGGTGCTCTGGCCTGGTGGCCGTTCTGACAAGGTGGCTGGGACAGGTGGTTTTAGCAGCTCCTGGTTGTGCGTGGTAGGGATGGTGCTATGCTCCAGGGATACTATGGCTGACTACCCTCTTTGACAGACTAGGTACTTTCCTGTGCTCTCTGATCCTCCTCTGGATCCAGGTATGCCTGTGTTGGAAAGAACAGGAGTGATATTAAAGGGAATGGCAATTGAAGGGTTTTCTGAGGGTCACTGTAATCTCACAATCACATCATAGCCATTTAGCAAGGGAGCCCATTTGCCCCAAACCTCACATTTAATGCATGGTGAACCCATAACATGAAACCAGGCTGCCAGTGACTTTTCCTGGGATCCTGTCCTGGCCACTTTCTTGGAAAATGATCCCTCCTCCTGGTATATAGATGAACAGAGAAGTTAAATATTTAATGGGCCACATTTGGAACTCCAGGGCTGACTATGTATTCATGTGGACAAGGGGTTGAGATCAGCATTCTCTAACCTTTTGCATCAGAAAGGCACCCTTGGATTGAGATCCATGGAGTACCCATGGGTGCCCAAGAAGGAGGCCATGAGGAACCTTGTCCCGATAATGACCAGATTTCACCAGAATCTTTCTTATAGAACGTGCTCCTTATTTTTCCAGGCTCTTCTACTGGCCTCTATCCAGGGTGACCTTCCTAAGATTCAAATCCAATCTGGGACTTTCCTTCTTAAAAACTTCAGTGACTTGCTGTCATGTTTTAATCTGGTTCATGTGTTGGAGAAGTCAAACTGTGATTTCTGTTCAGCCAAGGGTAGATAACAGGAAGTGGATTTTTGCCCTCTGGTATAAACAACTAAAAACCTGGGCATTGTAGGAAGCTGTGGTTTCGAGACATTGGGCAACAGGCTACACAGGGTGGTGAGGAGAAAAGGAATGAGATGAGTCTCATGACTGCCCCAGCTAGCAGCTCAAAGATGCTTCTAGGCTGTAGCACAGGAAGAGGCAACAGGGCCCCCAAGTGGAGGAGTGGGAGTAGGCAATGTAGGGAGACCCAGGCAGCAACAGGAGAAATCACCATAGCTTGCTGCAGAGTGTTAACAGACCCCTCTTCAGCTGGGTGCTAACCAGCAGGTGCAGGAAAGGAATCCACACAGTGATAGAAATGGGAGATCTGAATAAGAAAATATCCCTACAGTTTTTGAGATAGGCTCTCATGTAGCCCAGGCTGGCCTCAAACTTCTTATGTAGTAGAGGCTAACCTTGAACTTTTGATCTTACTGGATTCACCTCCCAAGTTCTGGGACTACAGGTGTGTGCTACCATGCCTGGTTTTATGGGGTGCTGGAGATTGAATTCAGGGTTTTGTGTGTGTTAGGCAAGTAGTCTACCAACTGAGCTACATCTCTAGGCCAGAATGTCTATTTAAATGCACCATTATCCTACCCAAGGGATAAGCATGTTAAAGAGAGACAAAGAAAATGTGAGGTGACCCAACCTGAAGTTATAAAGATGAAAATGACAATGTTCGAAATGAAAAGTACATGAGATTAACAGCAGACTAACCTCTGCAGAAGAAATGATAGTGGCCTTGGAGACACAGCAGCAGAAACCACACAGAATGCCTTATCCAGAGAGGACTGAGAGATATAATGAGGGAGGTTAGGAACATGATGTGTTATGGGGTGTCTGAAAGAGAAGAGAAGGAGGAACAAAAATACAAATAATGGCTAAATATTTTCCAAATTAGATAAAAACTATAAACCAAGAATTTCAACAAACCTCACACACAAGTGTAAAATCATGAAGCAAATGGCATCAAGACTCCTCATTGTTGAACTGTTTAAAAGGAAAATTTGAAAAGAAGGCCAAGAAAGACATATCACAGCAACAGGTCCGGAGGGTAGCCAGCCTCACTGCACCGTGCTTGTGCAGAACTGGGAGGAGACCGGCAACCAGGACCGTACACCCAGTTTCATTTTAGAGAAGGTAAAATAAAGACCACTTTAGGCCTACAAAAGCTCGGAGAATTTAGATTCCTATTCAGATACATTATGGGAAAAGCTTCCTGTGAAGGGAAATGACTCCAGATTCTGGATCTGCACAAGGAATGAAGAATCTTGGGCTGCAGGTGAATATATGTCTTGCTAAAATGTAGTTTTTAAAAAGCAAACATCTTGGGGCTGGAGAGACGGCTCAGCGGTTAAGAGCACTGACTGCTCTTGCAGAGGACCCGGGTTTGATTCCCAGCTCCCACATGGTGGCTACGAACTGTCCTTAACTCCAGTTCCAGGGGAATCAGAAGCCCTCTTCTGACCTCCGCTGGCATGCACGACATGGGTGCGCTCACATACATGCAGGGAATACACTCATACACATAAAATAAAAATAATAAATAAAATATTAAAAAAAATAAAAAGCAAGGCCAGGCATGGTGGCGCACAGCTTTAATCCCAGCGCTTGGGAGACAGAGGCAGGCGGATCTCTGTGAGTTCAAGGCCAGCCCTGTCTACATAGTGAGTTCCAGGACAGCTGGGGCTACAGGGAGACCCTGTCTCAAAAAGACCAAAAAAAAGCAAAAGTCTTAATGCTGTCTTGTGGGGTTAATAACATACGGAGAACTGTAGTGTGTGGCAGCCCAGTGTGGGGGAGGGGAGCGCCTTCTTGTAGGTCCCTCATGCTCACAGGAAGTGAAGGAGGGCTCTGAAGAGTTATGTGAAGACTGGAAACTCAAATCGCATCACTAAAACAGTACAATAGTCATGGCAAACAACACAAACGATGTAAGGAAGGAAACAAAGACCACTGGGAACAAGCACCGATGAGACACATTAGAAACAGATAACCAAGATGGTGGATTCAAACCCAGCCACATCAACAGTCAATGTGCTCATTTAATTTTTTTCTAATTTTCTAGAGATATAAATTGACAAAATTGCTTATATTTAAAGTGCATAAAATGATTATTTGATATGCATAAATATCGAGAAATGACTGTGACAAGCATGTTAACATGCCCAGTACCTCAGTCACATTTTTGTGTGTGTAGGCAGCCAAGTTCAACTCCCTTAGTGAATTTGAAGTATATAATACACACACACACACACATTTAAAATTTTTTTGGATGGGTTCTTTTCAAGACAGGGTCTCCCTATAACCCCAGCTGGCCTGGAAGTCACTATGTAGACTAGGCTGGCCTTGAACTCACAGAGATCTGCCTGCCTCTGCCTCCTGAGTGCTGGAATCCACCACCATGCCTGATTATATTTTGTTATTTGATTAAAAAATTTTTGTTATTTTTATTTTATGTATATGAGTATATTGCCTGTATGTCATGCAGTGCCCTCAGAGGTCAGAAGATGGCATTGGATCCTTTGGAACTGGAGTTATGGATGGTTGTTAGCTGCCATGTGAGCGCTGGGAATTGAACCCAGGTCCTCTGCAAGAGCAGCCAGTGCTCTTAACCACTGAGTCATCTCTTCAGCCCTTAACACTATATTTTTGATCATGCTGTAATAATTTCAAGTTAACCACAGCCACCAGGACCATACTGTATTATCCTGAGAACTTTGTCCTATAACTCAAAGTCTGTACCTTTGACTGACATTTCTTCACTTCCCCAGTCCCAGTCCTTGGCAACCACAATTCTCTCTGTTTCTAGAAGCTCAAATTTTCAGATTGCATGTAGACGAGCGATCCCATGGTATTTGTCTTTCTCTGACATTTCACTTAGCCCAGTCCCTCAATTAGGCTTCTCAATTCATCTGTCCTTTTCATGCCCGAGTAACATTCCATTGTGTGTATGTGTGCCCCACCTTTTCTTCTCCACGCATCCATCAGTAAACACTTAGGTTGATTCCACTTCTTGGCTGCTGTGAATGGTGCTGTGATAAACAGGACGGTGGCAGAGTTTCCATGAGCTCTTTGCTCATCTGTCTGAAACCTACTGTTGAGATTGCTTCCACTTCCCCTGGCTGTTTCGGGAGTGCGGTTACCAGATCATTTGGCATTCATTTTTTGGCTTTTTGAGACAGTGGTTTTACTATGTAGCCCTGGCTGACCTTTGATATGTAGACCAGGCTGGTCTGGAACTCACAGAGCTCTACCTGCTTCTGCCTGAGAGTCAAGGCCTGTGTGTGACACCGTGTCCAGCCTTTAGTACTTGTGTTTTTAATTTTTATTTTTTTCGGTGAACATCATACATGAGTATAGTTTTCACACCATTTCCATCCCTCCTAGTCACCCTCCAATTCTTCCCACATTCCCTGGACTCACTCTCAATTTCCCTTCTCCTTCTTCGGTTATTAGTTACACATATATGCAGATATATAGATATACAGATATATGTACCTATATCCGTCTTACACTGAATTCATTCAGTGATGCTCCTGGTACCCGTGTTTAGGAATACCCATGTGGAGTTAGATGACCTCTCAAGGAGCTAGTCCCTGGAGAAAACGGATTCTCCTTCCCTCAGCATCTATGAATTGCCTGCAAGTCTTCATCTTGAGGGAAGACCCTTGAGATTTCTCTCATCTAGGTTGGCATGTCACCTGTGTTTTTAAATATAGGCAGGTCTTGTAGGCCACCCTACTGCGGAGCTTTCACGGGTGCAGCTTCCCTGTGCTGTCTAGGGAACAACATTAACCATTAACCAGCAGCAGGTGTCTTGTCCCTCTGGCTCTGACATTCTTTCTGCCCCTCTCCTGTAATATTCTCTAAGACTTCGATGTAGAAGTTGCATCATAGATGTGTCTATTTTTAATTCATGAATGGAAGCTTCCTATTTTCCAAAACGCTCTGCCAACTTACAATCTCACCAAAGGCATAAGACTTCCTTTTATCCACAGCTTCTCCAATATTTCCTTGTCTTTTAAAAAAAGTTTATTTTATGTGTGTGAGTGTTTGGTTGCATTTATGTGAGTGCACCACATGCATGCGACGTCTGTGGAGGCCAGAAGGGAGTATCTGAACCCCTTGAACTGTAGGTATGGCCAATTGTGAGCTGCTGTTATGTGGGTACTGAGAACTAAACCCTGGTTTTCTGCAAGAGCAACAAGTGCTTTTAGCCACTGAATCATCTCTCCAGCCCCATTGCTTGTGTTTTTGATATTACCATCCTGAGAGGTGTGAGGTGGTATATTCTTGTGACCGTGGCTTGCATTTCCTGTTGAAAGATGATGGTAGCATGTTTTCTTTGTTTTTAAAAAAAATTTTTAATAACTACATGATTAGAAGAAGCATTTCATTACAGCTTTAACATATTCAGTAACACACTCCAGAGCAAGAGTACATCTCTTTCACAAGTGGC
>NW_008358988.1:56662-63837 GCF_000622305.1 Nannospalax galili
TGTCAATATTACTTTGGATAAGATTGGGGTCTGCTATTCATTTTCCCAGTTCTATGCTAGGTTACTATCTGGGAATCCCTTTGGCCACCCTGGCCAACAACTCAAAAGAAGGTATCTCCTACCTGGCATTGTTGCTTGTTATCTAGCCTTTAGCTTTACATATGGACTCTTACAAAATTATATTGAACCCTTTAATCTTTGGTTATACTTTCCTTTTGGATGTTTAAGGCCATACAGTTGGCCCTGATAAACCAATTTATTTTTACTCTTAAGGTCGTTTGAGGACCTGTTCCTCAGGGGTCACATGGGCTTGGGAGGAGCCCCTGGCTCCTTTCTTTTACTACTTTGCCTATGTGAAGATAAGTCAAAGGTCCTGCTTAACCATGGTTGGCTTTGCTTGGAAGCATGGAGGAAGAGATTCCCCTGTGTTGACCCTCCTCTTTATAGACTAGAAACTGGTTCAAGTCCATCTTGTGGGGTCTCCTCGGTCTCCTTGATCAAGAGGATAGGACAAGAGTTCACTGTTCATCTTTCTGTTACCTTCGGAAAAATACTGTTTTCTGTCCAGTTACCCATATTAAAAATCTGTTGGCTTCTGCTGTTGCTCATGAGTTCTTACATGTGTCGGCTTCTGCTGTTGTTCATGAGTTCTTACATGTGTTGGCTTCTGCTGTTGCTCATGAGTTCTTACATGTGTTGGCTTCTGCTGTTGCTCATGAGTTCTTACATGTGTTGGCTTTTGCTGTTGTTCATGAGTTCTTACATGTGTTGGCTTCTGCTGTTGCTCATGAGTTCTTATATGTGTTGGCTTCTGCTGTTGTTCATGAGTTCTTATATGTGTTGAGTGTTGCATTACTCAGTCTTTCTGTCACTGTGCAAATATTTGAAAAAATCAACTTGAGGGAGGAAGGATTTATTTTGGCTCACGGTTTCAGAGGACATAGTCCATGGTCAGCTAGCTGCACTGTTTCTGGGCCTGTGGTGAGGCAGAGCATCATGGCAGAGGGGATGTGGAGAGGATCCATTCATTTTATGGCAGCTGGGAGGGCTAGAGAATTGTTGAGGAGCCAGGATGTGCCCAAATGACCCACTTCCTGGGTTAGGCCCTACCTCCTGGCTTTCCCACACTGTCAATGCCATCCCATTATGAAAATATCAGTGATCTGATGCCCATTGGTGAGGTCCAAGCCCTCAGAGTCCTGTCCCTTGTCAACGACTGACTCCAAGAGTTGGGACCAAGCCTTCAGACATGAGCCTTTGGGGGACACTCATCTCCAAACTACAGCAGAAAATAGCCTTCCTCGGGGAGATGGGGGACCTTTCCTCCCCTTCCATTCATTGCCTTTTACTTCGCAGATTTCCGTTGTAGCGCAGATGCCTTTCAGTTTGCTGCACCCTCATTCCATCCGTTTATGTTTTGCATTTATACCTTTCTCACAAATGCTTTGCCTATGTGAGGCTTTTGGTAGTTCCCTATACATTTTAGGATTTTCTTCATATTTTTGTGAAAATGCAATTAGAATTTTGATAGATGTCATATTGACTCTCTAGGTTACTTTGGGTAATAGAGAAAAGTTTAGAGTATTTTTCCAATCCATGAACACAAGATACCTTTTCATTCACTTGTGAATTCATCAGTGTCTTATGGTTTTAAATGCACATATCTATTACCTTCTTGGTTATAATTTATTCTTAAGTATTTTATTGTTTTGATGCTATTATGTTAGTTTTCAAAAATTGCTTTTCAGGAGCAGGACAGATGGCTTAGAGGTTAAGAGCACCTGCTCTCTTGCAGTTTGGTTCCCAGCAGCTGTGCCAGGAAGCGCACAACTGTCAGGAACTCCAGATCCAGATGGGACACCCTCTTTTGGCCTCCATGGGCACCCCTACACACACACAAACATAAATAAAATAAAATGTTTATTTTTTCCCTTTTCAGCATTTGTAAAGAAATGCAGTATCATATTAAGTGTAATAAGCCAGAACAAGAAATACATATATGTTCTCATATGGACGCTAGATTGTGTGCATGTGCGTGTGTATGTGTGCTCACGCACTCATAAAATCATTTATATTTAAAATGAATGAAAGGAAAAGTGGGACAACCTGGGAAAAGGAAGACAATGAGTGGGGGTGGGCAAAAGAGGGGAATCTGGTCTAAGGTATATTTGAAAATGTCCTTATGAAATCCACCACTGCACACGATGAATGCACGCCAAAAAAATGCAACAACTGAATTTTGTTGATTTCATATCTTGCCCTTTAATCTATTCATTTTCGGAGGCAGTCTTTGAAGTGTTCTCTCTATAAGACCATGACAACCCAAAAGAAATGATGTGCTTTATTTCTGATGTCGATATCTTGCTTTTTTTCGTGCCTAATTACTCTAGCTAAGACTTGCAGTGTTCTGGCGAACAGAGATGGTGGGAGTTGGTACCCTTGGCTTTCCTGGCCCTGAGTGTGATGTTACCTGTGGGCTTGTCATGTGTGGCCAGGCACTTTCTATAATTTACCGAGACTTTGTCATGAAAGGGTGTTGAACTCTGACAAAAGTTCTTCCTGCCTCTGCCGAGATGACGTTTTTAGCCTCTGCTTTGTGGGTCTCGCACATACTGTGTGACACATTCTGTGCACTGACCATCCTCCTGTGCTGGGGGTAGATTGTGCTTGGTCACTTCAGTGTGGTGTTGAATTCAGCTTGCTGGTGTTTTCCTGAGAGGTGTTGCTAGTTGACCATGGACATTGGCCCATGGCCTTCTTTTCTTGTAGTTTCCTTGTTTGACTTTGATATCAGAATAATGAGGACCTTGTAAAATGAGTTTGGAAATGTTTTCTCTTCATTTTTTTTTGGTCTTTTTGAGACAGGGTCTCCCTGTAGCCCCAGCTGTCCTGGAACTCACTACGTAGACCAGGCTGGCCTTGCCTCCCAAGTGCTGGGATTAAAGGTGTGCTTCAATTTTTAAGAAAAGTTTGAGAATGATTGGCATGAATTCTTATTTAAATATTTTTTTCTTTTAAAATATTTTTATTAATTCTTCAAGTTTTGTACAATGTATTTTGCTCATATTTGCCTACCTCATCCAGGATCCACTCTCCTTACCTACCCACCCAACTTTGTGTCCTCATCTTTTTAATGCCTCATGTCCATTTGTGCTGCCCACATATTCTTGAGTGTGTGGCCACCCACTAGAGCATGGTCAACCTTCCAGAGGCCACGTTCTTAAAGAAAACTGACTCTCCATTTCCCAGCAGCTGTTAATTGGCAGTAGCTCCTCAGCTAGGATGGGACTTCATGCTTACCCACCCCTCCATGCTGGGATTTTGTCTGCCTTAGCTTGTGCAGGTCTTATGCATGCTGTCACAACCTCTGAGTTCATATGTGCAATTGCTCTGTTGTATATGAAACACACTGTTTTGCTGTGATCATCCACTACCTCTGGCTCTTAAAATCTTTTTGCCCCTTCTTCTGTGATTATTTCTGAGCCTTGGGAGGAGGAGGTAGGATATAGATGTCCCATTTAGGGCTGCACATTCTATAGTCCCTTATTCTTGGCACCTTGTCCAGTCGTTGGCCTCTGTGTTAATCACCATCTACTGAAAAAAGAAGCTTTTCTGATGAGGTTTGAGAGATGCACAGATCTATGGGCATAATGAATCTTATCCAGCTCTGAACCCTGTGAACTACAATAACGATCAGCCTGGAGCAATATGCCTACTGTACAATAATGGCACACTATCATGAGAGTAACCAGCTGTTTTCTGATTGCATTGAAGGCCCACTCAAGACTAAATCCATACCTGGCATCATTATCAGGGCCAAGAACTTGTGGCTAGACAGGTCATGGGCCCTACTGCTATTATTCTGCTAAATGGACATAGTATTAAACTGACTCCTAAAGACTTATCGTTATACCCATAGATTACTGCATAATTCCTATTCAAAGTTTTGCTAGAGCTCTTCAGTGAAGCCATTAGGCCCTGGGCTTTTATTTGAGGGTTTCTGATTGTTGATTCAGTCTCATTATTGGCATGTTCATATTTTCTTCAAAATTCAATTTTGGCAGGTTTTGTTTCTAGGAGTTAATTTTTTTCTTTTAGGCAGTAACTTATTGGCACATGGTTATTTTTATAGTTTCTTATGATCTTTTGTGTTTCTGTGACATCTGCAACATAGATTTTTTTTTTTCACAAAGTCTCCTTTTCTTGGTCAGTCTAGCTGGAGATTTGTCAATTGTGTTTATCTTTTCAAAAATTCAACTGTTGGGGTTGGAGAGATGGCACTGGCTGCTCTTGCAGAAGACCCAGGTTCGGTTCCCAACACCCACATGGCAGCTAACACCCATCCATAACTCCAGTTCCAGGGGACCTGATGCCCTCTTCTGACCTCACAGGGCACTGCACGATACATGCAGGCAATACTCTCATATACATAAAATAAAACTTTTTTTAAATTTAAAAATTCAGCTGTTAGTTTCGTTGATCTTTTTCTTGTCTGGGAGTCTTTGTAACGATAAATTAAATTTTTCCTTCATCCTGTCAGCTTGTGTTTAGGTTTTGCTTTTCACTTGCACGCAGCTTTCTGTTTGTGGCACACCATTACAGCTCTGGGCTTCAGTGAGTGCTCTTGCAGCCTCCCCCACCTTTGCTGTGAATCCACTTTCATTTGTGTCTGGATTTGTACACTGTGCTTCTGGATTTCTTCTGTGATCTCTTAGCTACTTGGAAGTGTGTTATTCAGTTTCCATGTATTTAAAAAAATTACAACTTTATTTTTACTGAATCTAGTTTCATAGCATCATGCAGAGAAGACACCTGACGTGATGTCAGCTTTCGTGAGTTCGTTGGCTTGCTGTTTACTTCTGTTTTCAGTTCTTTTAATACATGTTTCATCTATCAGGTAATCTGATGTTGGGTGCATAGCTCCTTATGACTGTTAGTCTTCTGATGAATTGACTTTATCACTATTCTATAATAACTTTCTTTGTCCCCCATGACAAACTTTAACTTTAAGTCTATTTCATTTGATATGAGCACAGCTACCTCCTGCTTTTCCCACTTACACAGGATATCTTTTTTCCACCTCGTTGCTTTCAACTTGTTTGTGTTCTAAGGTTAAAATGAGTCTCTTGTGGGCACCATAGCTAGACGTTATTTTTAATCCGTTAAGCCATTCTATTTTGATTAGAGGATTCTATAGTTTACATGTGTCCCCTGGATTCACATGTTGGAAACTTGATCCTCAGTCAATGAGTGTTGGGAAGTGGGTTGTACTGTGGATGTTGGTTAATACTGCCAGGAGAGCCAGTCTATTCTTCACACTTCCTTTCCTGCACACATCAGCTGCCCCTCATAGTAGAAACTATGCCTTCATCAGATTCTGCCAACAGACCCTTGAATTTTTCGTTTTCCAGAATTGAGGTAAACATTTATTTATAAATTATCCAGGGTATGGTATTGTGTTACAGCAACAGAAAATGGATTGAGACAGAGACTAGTCATTGAATGTTTAAAGACAAGGAGTTACTGTTTGTTTTTCATTGCTTTGTATTTTCTTTCTTCCTTCTCTCCTGACTTCTTTCTGCCTGGGCAACTTCTTGCATTTCTACCACAGATTTTCCCCTCTATGGTTATCATGAGTTTTTATATGAACCATCTGACAACTATAACATCCTGTTTGAAGCTCACAACATTTAACTGATGGCACACAAACAGTTTATCTTTACGATTGTTGGATATTGAATCATGGCCTGGTGTGTTAGGCAAATCCTCTACCAACGAGCCCATGATTTTTAAGCTTGTAATTCATTAATGAATTATTGCAATTATAGTTATTTTTCTAAATATATTGACATTTATTAGCCTTTTGGGGGAAGTATAACACTAAATTAATTATGAAATTAATTATAAATAAACCTCGTTACAAAATTTGTTGATGGATATACAAGATAAAAATATAAATTGATACACACTCATACAATGAGGAGATGGATAATAACTTGATAAGTTACATAATTAGTGTAAATGTGTAGGCAGGCAATTATAAAAGTTAAAAATATTTAAAACTTGCCCATTCCTTGTCTTGGCGCCCCAGATACCTGCTTCCTGATCCCTTGCATCCAGACCAACTCAGTTCCTTCTTGGGTCCCCAGGATCACTGCTTCTGGGCCTGGCCCTGCCCTCACCTCCGTCTGCTTCCCTGGGCCTGCACCACCCGCAGGCCTCTCTCTTACCAGCAGGCCTCTCTCTCAGGGTAAGTCCATTGCGCCCTCTGTGCCTTGACTCCCCCAGTCCCATTCACCCTCCCATCTCCCCTGCAGGACTCTCCTCCTAGCCTGGGTCCTGTCCCATTCCTTGTCTTGATGCCCAGACACCTGGGGAACCACTACTGCTTCCTGATCCTGTGCATCCAGACCAACTCAGTTCCTTCTCTGGTCCCCAGGAGCACTCTGGGCCTGGCCTGCCCTCACCTCTCTCTATATCCCTGGGCCTGCACTACCCACCAGCCTCTTCCCTGGATGTAGGGGCTGACCTTTCAACTTACTGATCCTTTGCATCCAGACTAACCCAGCTCTTCAGTGCAGTCCCCAGGAGGCCTTGGTGCCTCTTCCCACCCTATCTGCCTTTGCATCTCTCGGTGGCAGGGCCACCAGCTGCCCTAGACTAGCATCTTTCCTGAGCCAGGCTCCCAGGCCAGTCCAACTCCCAAATTCCTGAGGCCAAAATCATTCCTGGAGGGATCCAGACCTTAGGAGAAAGCCTGAAAACATCTGACCCTCACCTGATTGGGCCTCTGTGGGAACTCCTGAAGACAAAAGCAATCTGGCCACTCCAATATAAAATCAAAAGAGAGAACCAGAAGCTTAGAGGAAATAGCTTTTCATACCCCAAAAGTAAACCACAAAGACGCATAAAGTTCACAAAAAGAAGCAGACCTAAACTTAAAGGCCTGAGTCTCACAGAGAATCAGAAACTACAAAAGAAATTCACATGTCAAAATCACACAGAAAAAATAATAACATGAAAAACTAAAATAACATATCCCCACCAAATACCAATAGTCCTCTAGAGGAGCACAATGAGAGCCTCCTGGAGATAAAGCAGGACATGGACTTCAAAAGAACAATTATAAACATCATAAAAGAATTCAGTGAATTCAAAATTCAGTGTGTTCAGTG
>NW_008358988.1:63919-64072 GCF_000622305.1 Nannospalax galili
TCAAGTCTGGAAGATAAAGTGGAAGAACTAGACCACTCAAGCAAAGAGTATGAAGAACTTAAGAAATCACGAGAATGGAATATACAGGAATTGTGTGACAGCTTAAAAAGACCAAACTTACAAATCATAGGCATACAGGAAGGAGAAGAATCC
>NW_008358988.1:64520-65005 GCF_000622305.1 Nannospalax galili
AGCAATACAAAGAGCTGAAGAAAGGAATGACTATACCCAAGGGGTTGCAGAAAGAAATCCAATGAATGTATTAAATGGTGGAAAAGTACAGCTATACCACAAATGTAACAGAAGTAAAAAAGACAGGATTCAATTCTCACCTTTCATTAATAACTTTAAATATTAACAGACTGAACACCCCAGTCAAAAGACACAGATTAGATGAATGGATTAAGAAACAAAACCCAACTTTTTGTTGTCTGCCTCAAGGACAGACACTATCTCAAAGTGAAAGGATGGAAAAAAATATATGAAGCAAATGGCACTAAGAAAAAAGCAGGCGTAGCAATCCTAATATCTGACAAAAGAGACTTTAAACTGAAACTAACCAGAAAAGACAAAGAGGACCATTTCATTCTGATCAAAGGAACAATAATCAAGAAGATATTACAATCTTGAACATATATTCACCAAATTCTGGTGCACCCAACTTCATAAAAACAATA
>NW_008358988.1:66862-69805 GCF_000622305.1 Nannospalax galili
TCAAAAAAAAAAAAAAAATATCTCGGAATAAATCTGACCAAAGACTTTAAAGACCTCTATAATGAAAATTTTAAATCTTAAAAGAAAGAGATTGAGGGAGACATCAGAAGAAGGAAGGACCTCCCATGCTCATGGATTGGAAGAATTAATATTGTGAAAATGACCATCCTACCAAAAGTCATTTATAGATTCAATGCAATGCCAATCAAAATCCCCATGACATTTTTCACAGAATTGGAAAAAACCATCCTAAGATTCATATGGAAGCACAAAAGACCTCAGCTAGCCAAAACAACCCCGAGCAGTAAGAGCAATGCCGGGGGGATTACTATACCAGATTGTAAGCTGTATTACAGAGCTATAGTCATAAAAACAACATGGTACTGACACAAAAATAGACCCATAGATCAATGGAACAAAATTGAAGACCCAAATATGATTAAATGTGATTTCAGCCACCTGATATTTGACAAAGGGGCCAAGAATATTCACTGGAGGAAAGACAGCATGTTCAGCAAATGGTGCTGTCAAAACTGGATCTCCACCTGTAGAAGAATGAAACTAAACCCCTATCTTTCCCCCTGCACAAAAGTCAATTCCAAATGGCTCAAAGACCTCAATGTAAAGCCTGAAACTCTGAAACTGTTAGAAGAAAACTTTGACAAAAACCAACAAGATATAGGTGTAGGAAAGGATTTTGTAAACTGGACTTCAATTGCTCAGGAAACAAGGGCAAGAATTAACAAATGGGACCTCAGTAAACTAAAAAGCTTCTCTAACATCAAAGGAGGGAACCAGGGAAGTGAACAGAAAACCCACAGAATGGGATAAAATCTTCACCAGAAAAGCTTCTGTACATCAATGGAGGCAACCAGGGAAGCGATCAGAAAACCCACAGAATGGGAGAAAATCTTTACCAGCGACACATCCGACACAGAGGTTTAATATCCAGAATATATAACAAACACAAAAAATAGAGAATCAAGACAAGAAGCAACCCAATTAAAAGATAGGCTAAGGAGTTGAACAGAGAGTTCTCGAAGAAGTAAAGATGGCTATGAAACATCTTAAAAGATGTTCAACATCACTAATAATTAGGGAAATGCAAATTAAAACCACTTTAAAATTTCATCTTACCCCAGTCAGACTGGCTAAGATCAAGATAACAAATGATACCAAATGTTGGAGAGGATGTGGGGAAAGGGGAACACTCATCCACTGCTGGTGGGGCTGCAAACTTGTTCAACTCCTATGGAAAGCAGTGTGGAGAACTCTAAAAACTACAAATGAACCTAGCATTTAACCCATTTATACCACTCCTTGGCATAAACCCTAAAAACTCATCCTATTGCAGAGACACTTGTACATCCATGTTTGTTGCTGCTTTTTTCACAATAGCCAAGAGATGGAAGCAACCTAATTGTCCCTCAATTGATGAGTATTTAATGAAAGTGTGGTTCATTTATAGGATGGAGTTTTCAGCAGTAAAGAAAGATGAAATCATGAAATTTGCAGGTAAATGGATGGAACAAGAAACTTATACTAAGTGACGTAACACAGACTCAGAAAAAAACCCGATGTATGTTCTCCCTCATATGTGTTTCCTAGAACCAAATGCTGATAAGTGAGTATGTATCCAGACATAACTACAGATAATGGTAAGGAACCAGGGAGATAAAGGAAAAAAAGAACCTGAAAGAGAACAGTAGGAAACAGGCCTTTATAATGGAGATATGGATAAACTAAGTGACGTAACACAGACTCAGAAAAAAACCCGATGTATGTTCTCCCTCATATGTGTTTCCTAGAACCAAATGCTGATAAGTGAGTATGTATCCAGACATAACTACAGATAATGGTAAGGAACCAGGGAGATAAAGGAAAAAAAGAACCTGAAAGAGAACAGTAGGAAACAGGCCTTTATAATGGAGATATGGATAAAAATTGGGTTAGTTTAAGGGATGGGGATGGAAGGGTATACAAGGAACCTAGGGGATAAGGGGAAAGAAGGAGCTCAAGAGAGGTAGGACCATAGGAGAAGGGTGTTATTAAGGGAGAAAGGGGGGAAATGGGGGCACCTTAAATGGGAAAACCATGATGGAGGGGTGAGACAATGTGAGAGATAAATAATGCCTATCTAGTTTAGAAAACAAGAGGGAACCATATTACTCCTACACCCTACTGACAAATTATACATAGCAGATCAAGAAATATATGTCTAGGTCAGGTTTATCTGAGAAGAATTGGTCTTTCCCCAAGATTTATCTACATGACACACAGTAATTAAAAGTACCAGACTGGTGGAACTAACCTTCTTGGACATTTAACAGACATACTTTGAGGCCTATAATAATTTGGTCGGAGGGCCATAAAGGACAGTTTTTGCTCCTTTCCCTCCTAGGTTGACTAGTTCTAGGGGACTATGAGCATCTCTCAAAATGTCCTGTAATTGTGGTGGGTCACCTTTCCTCTTGATCAAGGAGGCCAAGGAGACCCCACGAGATAGACTTGAACGAGTGTCCAATCTACAAAGAGGAGGGTCAACACAGAGGAATCATTTCCTCCATGCTTCCAAGCAAAGCCAACCATGGTTGAGCAGGACCTTTGACTTATCTTCACACAGGCAGAACTGGTAAAACCAAAGACCCCTGAGGAACAGATCTTCAAATGACCTTAAGAGTAAAAATAAATTGGTTTATCTGGACCAATTGTATGGCCTTAAACACCCAAAAGGAAAGTATAACCAAAGATTAAAGGGGCCAATATAATTTTTTAACAGTTCATATGTATAGCTAAAGGCTACATAATAAACAACAATGCCAGATAAGAGATACCTCCTTTTGAGTTGTTGGACAGGGTGGCCCAAGGGACTCCCAGATAGTAACCCAGCATAGAACTGGGAAAATAAACAGCAGACCCCAATCTTATCTAAAGGAATATTGA
>NW_008358988.1:69980-70243 GCF_000622305.1 Nannospalax galili
CTATGAGAGGGTGCCATCTGGGAAGTGGGTGTATAGCTGAATAAGATGGTTTGGGATGTTCTGTGTGATATACACACGCAGAAAAAAATCGACAAATTTTTTAAAGTGTATTATATTTGTGAAGGAAGCATGGAAATTTACATCAAGCTAATTAATATAGGTGATAAACATTACCATTGAAATCTGCCTGATGACTTTATAGACATACACAGGCGCCAAGGATCCAAGTGCAATCGATTACGACTAGTAATGATCAGATACAT
>NW_008358988.1:70439-106284 GCF_000622305.1 Nannospalax galili
GTATGTTATTGAATATATTAAAGCTGTAGTGAAATGCTTCTTCTAATTATGTAGTTATTAAAATTTTTTAAATAATTAAAAAATAAGAATAATTCTTCAAAGCATAAAAATTTCCTCCTTAATAATGGTAATGTGAAAAACATTACCATTGAAATCTACCTGATGAATTTATATCAATGCTGGAGCCTGAGGTTCAACTGAGTCTCAGCTACCTCTCAAAACTGCTGACAGGCCTAAGCTGGCAACTTTCCATCCTGCCCGCGGCCTTGGCCCAAAACCTTGGCAGGCAGCCAGGGCCCACGGCCTTGGCTTGCAGCTGGGGCTCACAACCTTGGCTCACGGCCTTGTTCTCTTTTCCAGCATGTGATTCTATTCTTCTATAATCAGAGATTCCTCCCTTAAAGTGAAAAAAAAAATTCAACTGTAAACCTAAAAATTTACAGCCAATTTTGAAAGAGATGCATCTTAGCTTAGAAAATTGTTATTGAATATTTCAATGCTGTTGTAAGGAAATGCTTCTTCTAAATATGTGGTTATTAAATAAATACTTTAAAAAAATTTAGAACTTATTTTTGGCCTTTTTGAGACAGAGTCTTCCTGTAACCACAGCTGGCCTGGAACTTGCTATGTAGAGCAGGCTGGCCTTGATTTCACAGAGATTCCCCTGCCTCTGCCTCCTGAGTACTGGGATTAAAGGCACTTACCACCACACCTAGCATAGAACTTTGATCTTACTGGATATAATTATCCCTCATACAGTTACCTTTACCAGCGAGTTTTGTTTTTTTTTAAACATTCATTAGTTTTTATGCTGTTAATTGGTTTCTTTTTATTTCAGTTGAGCATCTCCCTCAAGACATGGTGTCTTCTAAGGTGGTTATAATAGGAAGGCGTTCTCTTTCTCTTTCCTTGTGAGTCAAGGTCTCATGTAGTCAAGGATGGCCTTGAACTTGTGATAATCCTGTTTCATCTCCCCGATTGCTGGGGTCACAGCTATGTGCCATCATATCTGGCTCTCTTCTTCATTTCTAAAATATGACTTTTATGTTACAGTGCTTTCGGGCATCAGGTTTTTCTTTTTCAATATTTTGAATATATTACCTGCCTGGATCCTGGTCTACAGCATTTCTGTTTAGAATTTCAATGGTAGTCTTATAAAAGCTCCCTTGTATGTGAAAAGTTACTTTTCTGGTGTGTTCAGATGCTTTGCTTTGACTTTTGATGATTTAATGTGTCTTGGTATATATGTTTTGGGGCCTTATGAATCTGGAAGTTCATCTCCAAATTTTGGAAATTTGCATTAATTTGTCCCTTTACATAATATTTCAGTGTCTTTCTTGGATACCAAGGATGCATATATTTTTTTATTTTACTTAAATTTTTGTTTTTGCCCCTCTGACTAGATCATTTCAGAAATGTCTGAATTTAGTGATTCTTCGTTTCGTCAGCTCTCCTGTTACTCTGTTGTGCTTTCCATCCCAGACACTGTACTCGTCGTCTTAGACTTTTGTCTAGTTTGTGATTGTGTGTGCACGTGCATGTGCGTGCGTGTGTGCATGTGTGTGTGGCTGTATTTATTTGTACTTCTCATTTTATTCAAGCATGATTTTCTTAATTTTATTTAGCTGCCTGTTTTCTTATAGTTCACTGAACTTAAAAAACAAATTCTGGATCTCGTCATGGTGATGCATGCCTTTAATCCCAGCACCTGATCTCTGTGAGATTGAGGCCAGCCAGGTCTACACAGCAAGTGCTAGGCCAGCTGGGACTATAGGGAAACCTTGTCTCAAAAAAACCCAAAACAAAACAACAAAAAATAAACAAAAAAAGAAAAAACTTATATGCGGATTTTTTTCAGTTACCAGTCACTTGAGCCTCATTACTTTTCTTCGGCGATGTTATGAAGAAAATCGCATTAATATAAACGCACAAATAAGTTAGGAAGGCAAATGTTGCAGCCTTAGAGGCTAAACACTGCTAGACGATCTTTAAGTGGAAGAAGACCAAGAGCAAATTAAATAATGAAAGTAAAAATGAAGGGGAAGAGAAACAGATGGAGGTCTGAAGGCGGAGAAGGCATAGAACCTGGCGGCTGGTCATGAAGGCTGAGAGAGGAAGACGCTACAGAAAACAATATCAACTTGGGCCACTGCAATGAGGTAGAGCCCTCTTCCGAGGTGGAGGTGTGCTGTTGGCTGAGCCTGGGCCAGTTTAAGATCACACTGGGAGTTGAACATGTAACTGGTCCTGTGCCCTTTCTGGAGGTTGTCTTGATCTTGTCTCCTAGTTCAGAGCTGGCCCACTTGTCTGAGGCCTCTGGCAAGCCTGTAAGGAAAGCTGTCCTTGCTGTGGGTGGGCTCAGCCCTGTCTCAGTCTTGGATGCCACCTGTGAATGGATGCGCAGGTGGGTTTTAGATGCCTCTGAGTTCCTGCTCCTGAACGGAGACTGACCTATTTCCTGCCCAGCAGTGACCATGGCAGTTCTAGAAAACGTGAGACTACTCTGTTCTCAGATATGGGAAAATTATCTTGAAAGGTGAGGAAGGAAATATGGGGTCTAACTGCTGGCAAGTCAGCCTTCCTAGCTGAATCTTGTAAATGATGTGGAAATAATTATTTAATCTGCTGCTACGAGTTTCTTTTAGGGAGGGAACTTTTTGTTTTGTTTAGGAAAATATCTCAATAACCTATAAGGAATGAGACATGAAACAGATCTGTGCAAGAAAAAGGCCAGCATCTCTGTGTGGGGTGAGGGTACAGAAGTGTGAGGACGCGGTGATGGAGAGAGCAAGGAGAGGTCATGGGGACTGGGGCTAGGGTAAGGGGGAGATTTAACAGGCTCTCTGCCTCATTGTGGGCTTCAAGCAGAGCTGGCACTGAATACCAGTGCTTGTGGGGACCCCACTGTTTCAGTCTAATCCTAGTCCTGAAGTCTCAGAAAACCCCAGGAAGCTTTCCCTGCAGGCAATGCAGTCAAAGAAAGGCAAAGGCCTTTGAAGAATGAAGGTGGGGTCTCACGATCAGTCTCTGATTTGTTTGTGATGAGATTATGTGATTCCCTCTGTTGCTCCTTAACCTTTGATAAAGTCTGCTTAGACAGAACGGCTTTCTGGAGAGGTCTGGGAAGAAATCAAGAAGCAGGGCTGTTGTGCATCTAGGCTGAATGAAGCAGGGAGAAGAGGAGGCCCACAGGAAGTGAGACCTAAGAAAGTTCTGGAACCCACCTGACATTGGAAACAGTGACAACTGGAGTTGCAAAAAATTTGGCTAAACTATGGGACTTCCCATCTTAGCTTGCTTTTTAAAAATTGACTTTTAATTTTGGAACAGTTAATTTTAGGCTAGCATCAAAGAAATTAGGAGGGCTTCTATATGCTCTTCACTCCATTTCCTTGAATGCTAACGTCGCATAACCACAGTTCATTCAACAAAAGAGATTTATAGTGACACGTTGCAAAGCTCTTTTGTATTAGATGTTTCCCACTAAAGTAGTGCGGTGGATTCAGTGCCTCATCCCATGCTGCACCTAGAGCACCCCATCATGCTGAACTGGGCACGAAGGGTGAGTGAGTGGTGGCTCCTGCTCCAAGATCCTGCCCACTTTCCCCAGGGGTTCCTTGGGGAACCCCTTTGGGATTCCTCTTTTGACATACACTTGTGTCCCAAGAGGCTGGGCACAGGTACCTGTTTTTCCAACCCCTGGTGCCACCCTATTGAGCAGTCATTGCTGACATTTACTTTCTGTGAGGCTGAGTGATTTACATGACTTTTGTCACTGTAGCTCTGCAGCCACACTACAAGGAAAGTAGTATGCCTACTGTCTCATGTGACACACCTAGACCCAGCGTTGATGGGACATGCCCAGGGCCGTAACAACTGAATTTGTTATGGTGGTGCCTTCAGGGCTGTGAACTGTAACCCATGCCTGCCCTTTCCTAAGGGTGCAAACTACCCAGGAGATGTCAGGCCAGAGGGATGGTACCTTCTTTAGTAGACATTGCAGGATACAAATTAATAAGAAAATTTGGAACTCACAAGGGCAGTGTCAACCAAAACAGTTCAGGAACATGGGGCACATGTGCTGGATTCTGGCAAATACCTACCTAGGGATAAGTGGAGGTGTGCCAAGCACTGCCTCCTGTCACTGCATGCCCAGCTTGCTAAATGCCACTCTGGGTGTGACTCCCTAAGGAGCCTGTATGCTTGGTCCTGACACCTGTGTGCACAGGTTTTGATTGACATGGTGGATATTGCTGCTTTTCCACTGCCTCTGAGAGACAGGACCAGGGAGGATGGCTCTGGGACTGCAGGGCCCAGGCTCTTTCCTTACCAGACTTCTTCAGGAGGCCCTTGTTGTAGCTGGAAGTGAGCATACTGCTATGCTTGCCCTTTGAGTCTGCACCAAACAGCTTGCTTTGGTTACCGGCAGGGTCCTGCTTCCTGGTGGCATTTAGGTCTAGTTGCTTGGAGAGGGTAGGAAAGAAGTTATGACCTACTTATAGGACCTGGCTAGCTCTCCTCCAACCCCAAAATGGTAATTACCAGAGTTTTCTAAGACTTGCCCTGAGCCAGGAAGAGGTTGGAAAGAGCAGAAGTGCTGTCTTGTGCTGGGCTACTGAGACTTCGCTTTTATTCCTCCTTGCCTCCAGGGGAGGCATGCAGTCCATGCAGGGAGGTCTTGGATACCCTGTAACCACAGGGCTATAGGTCCCCCACGGTTCCCTGGGCCCTGGCATCCTTCAGTGGTAGTGAAAGGACATGGATGGAGGAAGGTGTGACGTTTGCCCTCAGGAAAACAGTAGAGGATGAAGCTGCCCAGGGTTGGGAGATACAAAGGATTCCTTTGCTTGGGTGTCGTTGTGGGGCAGGAATGCACCCCAGAACCCTCATCAGACACGTGTCAGACCCTGCAGGAGAGGAGCAGCTGTGGAGGGGGTGAGGTGCAGAGGGCTGTTACCTTGCTGAAGGCCACCTTGCGGCCGTCTCTCTCCTGCTTCTTCCCAGCACCTCTCTTTTCTGCCTTCTCATTTGCTTTGGCGTTTTCCTCATCCTTGGCCTTTTGTTTCTGAAAAGCAGGGGAGGGCCACTCTGTGAGGACGCCATCCACTCCCTGTACAGGAGAAGTTTCCTGAAAAGCAGGGAGGGGCCGCTCTGTGAGGACGCCATCCACTCCCTGTACAGGAGAAGTTTCCTGAAAAGCAGGGAGGGGCCACTCTGTGAGGACGCCATCCACTCCCTGTACAGGAGAAGTTTCCTGAAAAGCAGGGAGGGGCCGCTCTGTGAGGACGCCATCCACTCCCTGTACAGGAGAAGTTTCCTGAAAAGCAGGGAGGGGCCGCTCTGTGAGGACGCCATCCACTCCCTGTACAGGAGAGGTTTCCTGACAAGTGGAGTACCAGTACTGTAGAGCTGTTGGTCCCTTCATTGTCCTCTGGCTTGTGGTCATACTCTGTGTGTGTATGTGGTAATGTATGTGTGTGCATGCGAGTGTACGTGTATGTTTGCACGTGTGCATGTGTGTGAATATGCGTGTGTGCGTGTGTGCACTTGCCCATACAGGAGCATGTAGGAGACCAAAGGTTGACACTAAGCTGTTTTCTTCAGTTGCTTCTTTGCTTTATTTTTTGAGACAGGGTCCTCTCTCACTGAGCTTACTAGTTCTGCTAGGCTGGCTGGCCAAGTCCCGGGGATCCACCTATCTCCACCCCTTCCCAGTGCTGGGGTTACAGGGCCACCATGCCTAGTTTTTACATAGGTGCTGGGTAGCTGAACCTAGAGTCTCATGTTTTGCACAGCAAACACATTTTACCTATTGAGCCATTACCCCGGCCCCAGGACGACCTTTCAGACCCTGGATCTGGTCTTGTCCCGCTTCACCTCAGAATCCATGAACAACTCCCGGTTACTCTCTGTGGAAAGTCCACTCCTCAGTCCTGGCAGGAACTGCAGCCCCCTTCCAAGTGGCCTTGTGTCTGTGACTTCCCTGGTTGGTGTCAATCTCAAGCCACAGGAAAGCTGTCTTGTCTCTGAGCAGATCTTTCTCATTCAGACATTTGGGCCTTGGTTCAGCCTGACTGCCCCCATCTTAGAGACCCTCCTTTCTTCATGCCACCCTACCACACTGCTGTCCCAGAGTGCTTGTCATGATTAGCCTTTCCTTTTTCTTTCCTTGAGGGCTTCTTGTGACCTATTGAGGATTGGGCAACACTTCTGTTAACTGAGTTGTCTATGGCCTAGGATGGCCTTGCTGTTCCACAGTGGGAGCAGGGAGGACAGGCCATTTGAGGATCTCCAAGGTGCCAAGGGCAAAGAGTCCAGAAAGATACATTAGGCCACATGGGAAGCCTCCCATCCAGTCTATCAGGGGAGGGGAGGGAGTGCTGAAGCATTGTGGGAAAGACCCGGTTGGCTAATGCTCCTGGAGGTGTACCACTTGCGGCTCAACGGGCGACTGTCCCAGGTTGTGGGCTCCAGGACACCTTGCCTCTGTGGACTTATAGACTGATGACCCTGGCTGTGGGTTCCAGGTTGCCTTGCCTGGTGGAATCCCAATCTGTCACTTACTTAGTGATCACATTATCTTGGGCAAAGCCTGCTTGCTCCATGACTCAGTTTCCCTGTCTGATGGCCAAAGTAGCAGTAGGATCTGCCTCACGAAGTTCATGTGAACAGTAACTGACTTCTGGGTGTGATGTGAAACCTGTAAGGGCTCTAGAAGGGGTCACTGTACTGGTGAAGTACGGTTCTGAGAAGCCAGGGTATGTCTAAGACAGGACTCACAAAGCTGCCTTCTAAGGGGGCAGCTGGCTCACGTCAGGGTTCTGCTTGGCTTAGCGGGAGAAGGTGCAAGTTGGGGCCAGGGATGGGATTTCAAGTAGAGAAAGAGGCAGAGCATCTCCTCCCCGGGATTTCCCCCATGAGCGCCTGTCCTCACAGGGCTACATGGAGGTGATGTGGTAAAACCTTAGACCCAGGTGAAGTGTAGTGGTTGCTGATTCAAAGGCCTGTGTGCCCGAGACCCTGGACCCCAAGGATTCTCTGAGTCCAGGTGGATGCCACAGGGAAGCATCATAAGCAATCTGGAATGGGGGCGGTGTCAGTCAGTCTTGATTGTCAACTTGACTTGAGATTAGGGGATTAGTGGAGCACAGTTCTGGGTGTGTCTGTGATGTTTCCAGAGACAATTGGATCCCAAGGGTCTGACCTAGTTAATAGAGTCATCCCTTGATGGGTTCATAATGTGATGACATTACTGGGGGACGGAGAATGTGGGAGGTGGTGTGCAGTGGAGGAAGGTCCCTGGGTGTGTCTTGGTGCTAACCTCGATCCTTCTTGTATTCTTTCTCTCTGCTGTCTGCTGCCACTACATCCTGCCCACCCTGATGGACCGAACCATCTGAAAACATGAGTCCAAAGAGATCTTTTCTCCTTTCTCCTTTTTTCCCTGTCAGGAACTGTCACAGTGCCCAGAAAAGTACTTATTGAAGGACAGAGCCTGCATCACCGGCCTGATCCCACAAGAAAGGAGAGGAGGCCAAACCAGCCTCCCCAAGCCATCTTCTCCAAAAGGTCTCCTGCCTCTGCTGTGGCTGAGACCTGCCACAGAAGACCTTTTACCCTATTTATTCAAAATCTAGATGCTTCTGGGGCACACAAGGATGCATGGAGATTTGTGTTTTAAGTGTAAATTTGTTCCTTTTCTAGGTCTAAAAGTATTTACAGGGACGCCACCTAGAAGGCAAGCCTAGTGAAACGTTGGAATGTTATACCTGGAAAGAAGAAGGGAACCTGTTAACCATGAGATAAACAGTCTCGGTGACTGACTCTGAATTCCAAAAGACGCAGCAGCCAGCCAGCCAGCCCCCTGCTGCCCTCACCCCCAGATGAGGATGGAAGGGCAGGCCATCAGCAACTGTTTAGCACCTTAGAGGGGTGTCTGTGAGCCTGTCCGGTGGGATGGTGCCCAGCTCCTGGCTGCACATGAGCTTCTACCTGAAGGCCGTGTTGGAACTGCAGAACAGAGAGTGGACGAAGCTGAGGGGTTGACCCACCAGAGCTCAGAAGTGTGGGAACTGGATAAATCTGAGTTTGAGACTCACTCAGTCCTCTATTAACTCTTTAACCTTGAGGAAATGTTTTTGTTCATCTCAGTTTCCATGTTCTTCAGCTAGAGACAACCATGGCCCTCACCCTGTAGCCTGGCTGGGAGCAGTGGATAACAGTCTGTTCATAGTAAATGTTAGCTACAGGATGAGTGTCATGTTGTATTCACCCATTTGCTCTGGAACTGGAGGGCACAGGATCCATACATCCTCTACAGTTAGGGAGTTTGGGACCCGGGCATCTTCTCCAAGAAGGTGCCACTTTCCGCAGGCCTGACTTCCTTTCACAACCAGATGGTGGGCTTGGAGGCCCTGAACTCTGAGGGAAACCAAGGCAAATTTGGTACCTAAGTCTCCTGGAGAAAAGGAGAGGGCTGGTGATAACAGTCCCTGAGGTAGGGGAGGAAGGGGGTATGTGCTAGAAGGAATCTCAGTGTGGATGTGGTAGAAGGAATGAATGTTCTGTTTTGGAGCCACTGGGAGGAGGGAGGTGTTTGGGAACAGTGGGAAGACACCCATCTTGTCAACACAGAGACCCCAGAGGTCACTGCTCCTAGACCCTTTCCAATACTGACAGACATTCACAATGCCCACAGCTTAACCAAACTTCAGACAGGCTTCCTGACCACAACCTGCTGACTCGACTGCCTTCTTCCCGAGTGTCTGCTTCAGGATACTTGCACTTGGGAGATATTTTTCTCTGCCCCTGTGAGATGTGAATCTTTTAGCCTCATCCTGCGTTTTCCATACAGAAGTGTCTTTCTCAAGGACCTGGAGCTACACCCCTAAAACACAGTCATTAGGAAAGACTGTTGCCCTGTCTGTCTTCGTGGGAGAGGAGAAGCCCAGCCTTGACACCTGCTATCAGCAAACACAGACAGCCTAACTGGTATGTGACCTATCCTCTGAGCCTTTCCCATTAGCTTAGTCCAGTGCTTAAAAATATCCCTGCCTCCTTCGTTTGGGGTAGAGCTCCATCTCTTTCCTATTAAAACAGTCTTGCATAAAGTCTTCCAGCAATTTTGACAGTACACACCTGGAAAGTATGCTTCTTCTTGCCCTGCCTCCGCTCCAGCCACTCCAGCACCCAGGTGAGGTCAGATATCCGCCTCTCCTTGGCCGTCCTCCATGTGGACTTCCTTTCAGTAGGCATGAGATCCTTGAGGTCCTGTGACATGCTTGTGTTTTGGCTGTGCCTTAGCAGGGGGAGGCAGACACTTTTCTCTCTCTTGGTCCCTGGGTCTCAACTTGCTGATGTGGTGGCTCACAGGTAGGATGTGGCCTCTAGATGTGATGACAGAAGGCAGAGGTAGGAAGCAGCTGGGTGCTGGCCTTGGGGAGAGAAGGTCTGGGGAATGATTGTGAGGTCACTGTTGGCTTGGTAACTGGCCCCTAGGTCAGGGTTCAGAGTGGAGAGAGGATGCGAGCTGCCTTCCACTCTTCCTCACGTGGTCACAGTCCCTCTTGAGGCTATTCTCTCTTCCGGATTCTGCCGTAGCCTTCTTATGGCCTCTCTGTCCCTTGTGTGAGATGTTTCACGAGGAGATAAAACACACATTGGTTTCCAGACAGGGAACCAATGACAGACCAGAGTGACAATGGCACCAAAGACCAAGTTGGTTAACCACTGAGTTTCCTGTGGTTCCTTACAGGAATACGGGTAAGGGTTTACTTACAAGAGTAACGAGGCAAAGGAAGCCGCCCACTAGCAGTGTACCCCAACATGGGTGAAGACTCTCAACAGCTGCCATCCTGGAGTTCTCTCCTGCAGGCAGCGCTGAGTTCCCTCCCCAGGACTGATTACTGCCTCCATAACTTTGGGAAGGGACCTTCTTGGTACTTGTGAGTTATTTGCTTTTTGAGGCTCATGTACCACCCCCTCCTTCCTGGAGGGAATATTTCAATTTAGAGGAAATTGTTATACAACATTCCACTCCTTTCATCTGGTTCTTAATTCTTTTTGCTCCCTGTTTCATGATGCTCCCTGAGCTTTGGAGGGGGTGGGGATGTAGATGTCTATCTGTGGCTGAGCATTGGGTCACTGTGCCAAAGCAGCTGCCACTTGTTCTCAGGTACTTGATGAGGGGTTATGAGTCTCTGTGGTACACTATCCATTGTAAAAGGAAGTTTCCTTCCATGACTGATTGCTGCTGACAGCAGCAGAGATCTATAGGCATAGGCATAAATATTTCTAAGGAGGTTAAATAGACATATCACATCCATGTAACAAAACAATGGCAGTGGCCTTCCCACTGACGCCTAAGACTTCCCCAGCAGCAAATTTTGGCCTGACTTGCAGTACCAGATATGAGTTCCCACCTTAAATCCAGTTGGAAAGCTATTAGTTGTACCCATGATAGTCAAGTCACTGCTGTACCAGCAGTGACTTCCCGCTTGGTATTTCGGTACTGTAGGATGTAAGGTTCTTAGCTGAGCAGGACCGTTGGTGATAGTTCTCTCTCAGCATCCCACATTGCACCTTCTAACATTATGAGAGCTAGCCAGTAAGGAGGGAGCTCCACGCTCAGTCCCAACTTTATCATTCTGTGTCTTGTACCCAAAGCATATGGTATATTCAACATTAGGATCTTACCATCTAGTTCTGGGACACAAACAACAGCAGTGGCAGTGGCCTTCATGGTTTGTGGAGCCTCAGGTAGCCCACTCCTGGCACTGGGACTTTCATTCAACAACCTTATGGCCTCTGGGACTGTCTTTTTCTACATGTGCAGGTTGCCTCCTGTCTTTAAACTCATTAACTGCTGCTTTAATGACCCCTTCTCTCTTTCTGTTAACCCAGCCCTTGTAGCATTGTATGGAAGTTAGAAGACCCACCAAGCGTGGTTGTCTTCAGCCCAGTTTGCACGTCAGTGTTTGTGAAATACTACCTCCATAACTGTCAGTTCCACAAGTGCCCATACATAGCACCGAACTGGGTGAAACCTTTGATGCTGGCTTTAGTTGTTGCTGAACTAAACTTGCATGGAAATGCTTATAAGAGACCTATGTAGTGTCTACACAGGTGAGAGCATATTTGCATCCCTCATTGACACACATAGACCCCTTATGGGGCAGTTTTGATTTATGTACATGTCTCATCATAGCATCCATCCACTGAGGCCACAACTTGGAACAGGCCTTACATGACTGGATAACATGCAGAATATCAGAGTATTATAAGCATGCCAGTGACTTTAGCTACTTTCCATCCTTTGTTGGCTCTCTTGTGACCAGACTTTACGTGAACCCAGTGAGCAGCCTCTAGTGGCACCTGAGTGCAGATAGTCCCTAAGACATCTGTTTTCTGATTTCCAGGAGGACTCAATGGGCTGTGGGCTGCCATACTATCAAGAGTTCTGATTCTTGTTCCTCCACTTGATTGGGCCCCTGCCTGGCTGCCCTACCTGCTTCACTGTCCTCACTAGCAGACAACCTTGGATACCCGATCAGGAGTGGCTGGGGTGGTTCTCATCCCAGGACATCTCCTTCCTCTACAGCTCAGGGGTGCAGTAGGGACCACCTGTACTCCTTGTCTTCCACTCCTGTCAACCCTTTGGTGAGCTGCTGGTCAGACTAAAGTTTCCCAAAGGGTGCTGGAGAGATGGCTCAGTGATTAAGGAAATGTACTGCTTGAGTTTGATTCTTAGCACCCACATTGGGTGGCCCACAGCCACTTGTAACTAGAGCTCCAGGGGCCCTGACCTCTCTGGGCTCCATGGGCACCTGCACTCACATGCAAATACCCACATGCACACATATACAAAATTTTAAAAATTTCAAAGTCTTCCAAAAATAAGGACGGCATTTGGTTTCCTACCTCTATTTTCCTGTAGGGACTCTAGCTTGACACAAATCTTGCACGTTTGAGTAACTGGAAACAGGATCCATTGTCCGTTTTCTCCTTTCTTGTGCCTTAGCATCTTATAAACTTGATTCGTACTGCTCTAGGTTACTCAGGTCTGCCAAAGCCTCTCCTACTTCATAAGGATCATTTCCTACCACAGGATTCAGCAAAACCACTGAGCTCCATCCTGATGTCCCTGATGAATGAACATCCTTCTCATCTCTCAGCTAAGTAACGTTCTATATGTCTTGGTGAACTGGTCATCAAACACCCATTTTCTTATCCTAAAAACTTCTTTTTAAAAATATATTTTATTTATTATTTTTTTATGTGTATGAGTATATTGCCTGCATGTATGTATGTGTAGGCATGTCATGGAGTGCCCTCAGAGGCCAGAAGAGAGTGTCCGATCCCCTGGAACTGGAGTTACAGATGGTTAGCCACATGTGGGTGCTGGGAATCGAATCGGTCCTCTGGAAGAGCAGCAAGTGTTCTTAAGCGCTGACCCATCTCTCCAGTCCCCATTCTTAGTTTTTTTTCTCTCTCTCTCTCTCTTTTTTTTAAATCACTTTTACCTCATTTTCTTTCTGTCTTTACTATCCAGTTCTTCCCATGGGTCTCCAGTTTTTGGATCCCAGGAAGGATTCTTCAGCACAGTTCTAACAGTTCTAACTCCCTCTTTCATCCCCCGGCCTTAAGAAGCTGCAAACCAACACCTGTACTTTATCTTTCCTTTTTCCTCTTTCCTTTCCAAATCAGAGGCTAATGTGGAGGAGGCTAACCATCACCCTTCCCCTTTCTAATTGCTCCTTTACACATGCAAGTTCCCTCTGGGGAGCCATCTCGACCTCAGATGCATCTCTTGGTATGCACAGCAGCAGGCAGGCAGCCTCTGTGGCAGCTTGCTGACATGCCCTTCTCTTCCATGTTACTCCCAGGGACCACAGAATTAGTTCTAATCCTCTAACCATTGTTAGAGCATCTCTGCACTCACATGGTGGACTCTACTCATCCAGCAGACATGCTGTTCCATACCGCATAGAGGATAGCCGTCAGCCCCTGCCCCCCTAGACTCGATACCCACACTTTCCTTCTGGGTCGAGGACTTATCATCCAAAGGTAGGCCCATGCCATTACTGCGGTAAACTAGAAGGTACGCTACCCCACCTCACACACGGAAAGGTAGCCATGTCGGTATCTGCCCTGAGGATGCTCCACCTCAGGCTGTGCAGCCTCAAGAGCCGCCCATTAAACAACATTCCTCTGTGGTTCCTGCTTCATTTCCTGCCATGGCTTTCGCAGTGATGGGCTGTGACATAGAAGTGTAAGTCAAATAAACCTTTTAAAGCTGTTTTATTACAGCCGCAGATGAAACTAGAAAACATGGCAGTCTAGGCTTTGCCTCTGTGTGAGCTTAGCTTTCTGATCATTGTGACTTCAACAACTTCAAGTGAGAAAATATTTATTTTAGCTCTCAGTTTCAGAGGTATTAGTCCACGGGATTGGCACTCCAGAAATTTTTGACTCTACAATGGCGGCTGCCTATTCCAGGTATGGGGCTGGAGACACAAGGCAGGAGGAACACTCAGCAGCCCTCCTAAGTCATGGGAAGAGAGAGGAGGCAGGCAGTGACTACAGGATCTGTGATAACCAATGAAAAGGAGTGCTCCAAAGAAAAGGACTACAACTCAGCCTCTGCTGCCAGGAGCAACAGTGCTGGACTCAGGGAGTGGGTCCCACTTGAACACTGAGTTAAAGGGTAAGTAGGCTTTAACAGGGCTGCTATATTCCGAACATTTTTGTATCTCTCAAATTCAAATTCACATATTGAAACCCTACCTCTGAAGTGATTAGAAGGTGAGGGTTTGGGAAGTGAGGGTCTGAGGGTGAGCCCTCATGAGATTACACCTTATGGGAAAAGATCACAGAGAGTTAATCAGCCCCTCTTATCATGTGTACACACAAGGAGAAGATGCCTTCCTAGATACTGGACCTGCTGGTGCCTGGATCTTGGACTTCCAGCCTCCAGGCTGGTGAGGAATGGATACTTATGGTTTATAAGACACACAATTTGTGCTGTGTGTGATTGCAGCCCTAACGATAGGGAGCAGGAGGGATGGATAAGGCTGCTTTCATATTTCATACTGTAAGAGCAAATTTGTACTCTTACTGTAGGAAGGAGTTTGTATGTACATGTTATTAATAGCTTAGTACATACAACACCCTTAATGATTTGAGTGAATTACACTCCTCTAGCCCAGATGCCCTGGAAGAGTACTAGGCACATACCAGAGGTCACTAACTGCAATCAGCATTTCTGGAAGTACCTGAATCCAGACAGCCAGAGAATGAGGGAAGACAGCAAGGGGAGATAAGGAGAGCGGCAAGGCGGGTGGAGGCAGCAGCAGCAGCTTAGCAACTTGACTTAGCCTGAGCTACGCACACACTTTTCTTTTAAATGTACTTGACAGCCCGAGAGCATTTCCAGAATGTACTATGCATAACTCTTTCCAAACAATGCACCTGGCAACCTGTGAGCCACCTGGGACTCCCCCCGCACCCCCTCACCTGCACTGAGCTACACACAACCTCCTCTCTTCCCTTAACAATCATCAAACTTCCATAGATTCTGTTTAATCATACTGTAGTTATGTCCAGGAAGGAGGGCCCATCTGGTCTGAACTGGTTTCAGGGGCATGCACAATAGGGCAAACTATCTTCAAAGTGAACTTTTAGAAAGAATCCCCTATTTACTCTCTCGTGCCTATGAGAAATTGGGCATGCATATGATTAAAATTATACGCATTATGGGAAGGGACACGTGCAATAGAGAAATGGTTATATAACTTAATTTGTCAGTCAAAACAGAGAACCACCCACACTATGTCCCTAGCAATGAAACTCTTCCTTCTCTTGAACCCATAAAAGGAAGCCCCAAACAATAATCAGGGCCCTTGTGTAGCCACTCATACGGCTGCTGTCTGGACAGAGTATCCTTCCTAATCTGTATTATTACTTTGTTTTGAATAAAGCTCTGTGGTGCTTTGCAATCTGGGATGCCTTTAGTGCACTCTTGAGTAAGAGTTAAGAACCTGTAAACACACAGTCCAGACCTGGATCACAGACACAGACATCACAGGACTCACCCCCTGACTACAGGGGCAAGACTGAACTCTGGAATAATTGGCTTCCTTTGACACCCCCCCCCCCCATACTGGTTGGTGATGTGATGCAGGGCAGTTTTTAAAAGAGCAATCTGCAGCTGGGGGGGGGGGCACATGCCTTTAATCCCAGCACTTGGGGGGCAGAGTTCCAGGACAGCTGGGGCTGCAGAGAGACACTGTGACAAAAAGACCATAAAAAAAAAAAAAAGGGCAATCTGCAGCTGGGGGGGGGGGCACATGCCTTTAATCCCAGCACTTGGGGGGCAGAGTTCCAGGACAGCTGGGGCTGCAGAGAGACACTGTGACAAAAAGACCATAAAAAAAAAAAAAAGGGCAATCTGCAGCTGGGGGGGGGGGCACATGCCTTTAATCCCAGCACTTGGGGGGCAGAGTTCCAGGACAGCTGGGGCTGCAGAGAGACACTGTGACAAAAAGACCATAAAAAAAAAAAAAAGGGCAATCTGCAGCTGGGGGGGGGGGCACATGCCTTTAATCCCAGCACTTGGGGGGCAGAGTTCCAGGACAGCTGGGGCTGCAGAGAGACACTGTGACAAAAAGACCATAAAAAAAAAAAAAAAAAGAAAAGAAAAGCAATCTGCTACTCTCTCAGGTTGCCAGCTCTGAATAAAGCATAGCTTCAGATTTAGTGACAGGCAGCATGAGCTCTGGTATTCTTATTATGCTAATAGACTACGAGAGGGATGAGCATGTGCAAAGGCCCTGGGGTAGAGTGGGGGCACAGTACACTTGAGGAACAACAAAAGGCCATGGTGGCTAAAATGCCAGGTGATGAGAAAAGCGGCCAATACAGGACTTGGAGGTCAAGGTTCTGCTCAGATGGGAAGCAGCAGAGAAGCACAGAGGAAATCATAAATGTATCCCAATGGGAGGAACGGTAAGAACAGGCTTTCTGAGTAAATCTTAATTAAAGGAAACCATGTATGCAAAACATGCCAGAATTCTATGTAGCTAGGACCCAGCCCCTCCCCTGACCCTGCTAGTCTCCAGCTCCCTCCTGAGGTGTCTGAACTTTCAGTTTCTCAGGTTTGTCTGGTTTTGAATGTGTATAAATGGAATCACAGGCATGCAGTCTTTTGCAACTGGATTTATTCATTCTACATATGTTGGCAGTGAGTTTTTAAGGTCATCATGTGGCAGCGCCCTTCATATTCCATTTTCTGAAGAAAACCTTGCAGGCAGTGGAATTCCTGGGTTCATAGCACATTGTAGGTCTCCTGGGCCTTCTGCACCCCACCTGGCATCAGTGTTCCGGGCACTCAGGACTCCGCATGCTTGCTCATTTCTCTTATCTGTGATGTGTAGTGCTTGGTACTTATTCTACCTGGACTTTGGGGAACTTCTTTGATACGTGTTTGTATTAAGTTACTTTTTTGTCACTGTGGCCGAATGCCTAAGAGAAACAGGAAGGAAAGACAACTTGGCTCCTGATTTTGGATGGTTCAATCTATGGTCCTTGGCGTCACAATTCTGGGCCTGTTTGAGGAGGTGGAAGAAGAGGCTGTTCATCCCGTGGTAAACAGTGATAGAGAGAGAGAAGGGACTGAGACCAGGTACAACCTTCAAGGTCTGTCTCCAGTGATCCACTTCCTTCAGCTAAGTCCCACCTCTGGAAGTTTCCACCACGTCCTGAAATACCACCACCAGCTGGAGACAAAACACCTGAGGAACACAGGACCCTGAAGGCAGCAACATTTTTATTTAAACTGCAGAAGTAGTGAGTGTTTCTTTCATCAGATTCTGGAGTTTGAAACCATTTTTTTTCCCCAACATCTTGTCTGTACCTTATTTTTGCATTTTTACATGTGGGAGGCCCACTATTCCTTGGCATGCTGGCATTGAAACCCAGGTCCTCTGCAAGAGCAGTCAGTGCTCTGAACTGCTGAGCCATCTCTCCAGCCCCATGTATGCCTGTTCTTTTAACAAGATTTTATTTTTTTGGTCTTTTTGAGGCAGGGTCTCCTTGTAGCGACAGCTGGCCTGAAACTCATTATGTAGACCAGGCTGGCTGGCCTTGAACTCACAAAGATCCACCTGCCTCTGCCTCCAGAATGCTAGGATTAAAGGCATGCACCACCACATCTGACTCTGTTTGTTAATTGAGACTAGGTCTTCCTATAGCCCCAGCTGGCCTGGAACTCACCGTATAGACCAGACTAGCCTTGAACTCATAGAGAACCAATCACCTGCCTCTGCCCCTCAGGTGCTGGGATTAAAGGTGTGTACCAACACACCTGGCTTAAATGGGGTATTTTTACTCTATCTTATGTATAATCTGCTGTATAGTCTTTCCAGTAAATTTTTCATTTCAATAGTATTTTTTAATTCCAGAATTTCCATTTGTTTTAATAATTTTTATCTCCTTATTTTAATTTTTCTCTGCTGATTCATTATTGTCATAATTTTATTTAAACTTTAAAATATAATTTGCTCTAATTCTCTGAATATATTTATAATAGCTATTTGAAGTCTTTGCTTAATACATTTGGGAGCACTCAAGGACAATTTCTCCTTAGGATAATAAGCACTTGTCTGCTTCTACATAGTATAGAATATATATGTAAATATACATTCACACATATATTTATTATTTTTTTTAAGATGGGGTCTCACCATATAGGCCTCATGTTTAAAATCCTCCTGTCTTAGTCTCCCAAGTGCTGGAATTACAGGTATGTCTCACAATACCCAATTCATACCTTATAATTTTTTGTTGAAAACCAGACATTAAAATACTGTCATGATATATCAATAAATATGTTAATTACCTTGATTTAGCTATTCTGTAGTGCATACATTTATCAGAACCTCGCATGTACCAGAAGTGTATAGAACTTCGTCAGTTTAAATGTTGCCGGATTATTGTTGCCCACGATTTACTGCTGTCTTTTTTCGCTCATTTCTTTGCTTAAGAAATTCCCCAGGCTCTGGGAGTCATACAGTCCCTGCCTGGGAGGGAGTCTGTGAGTTCTCGGTCTTAAAGCTGCTGAAGTTTCTGCTTTCACATTGTCTATTCTTGTTTTTCACATGTAAGCCTAGCTCCCACTGTCTTATTGTCCGCATGACTGATGGGACAGGGCCTGAGCACACTCTTCAGGCCAAAGCCGCCCTTTGTTGAGGGCCTACAGGTGGGAACGGAGCTGTTCAATGACAAGTTATCCCCAAGTTTAATGGTTTAAAACAAGCACTGATGATCTCATGGCTTTTGTATCAGGAATCTGGATGTCTTAGCTTGGCCTTCTGACAGAAGCCACAGTCTGGGTATTGACTTGGCTTGGGGAAGATCTGCTTCCAAAGTCTTCGTGTGCTGAGTGGGTTCCTTATAGGCCACAGGACACTGAGAGCATCAGTTCTTTAAAGGCTCAAATTGGGAGGAGCCCATCTGTGGTTAAGAAATGTCCCTCTCCACATGCTGCTGGATTCGATCAAAGAAGCAAGAGAGATGAAGCAGAGAAAGAGTTGGGGCTGAGCAGAAGCCAGCGGCTCAGAGCCTTACCTCAGAAGTGACACCCATCATTCTTGCCATATCCGATTTATGAGAAGCAGGTCACTATGCCAGTGCACTCAGAAGGGATCACACAGGGTGCTGATAGGAGAAGGCAAACACCAGAGGAGCCATTTTAAAAGCATACTATCACAGGAGTACGTTCAAGCCCCAGGTCCTTGTCACGTGTTTTCTGTCTCTTACTTCCTGCTGGGTATTTTTCATCTTTGCACAGAAGGGTAGGCGCAGGACACTATGGCTAGATGGAGCCTGTCTGGGTTCTGCATGTATGTGAGTAGCTTTAGCTAGGAAAGTATGTGGCCTGTGGGGCATGTCCCCAATGCCAGGCTGGCAGAGCTCTTAGCTCACCCATGTTTTCACTCAGCCCATCAAGGCTGCCAAGAATGGGTGCTGCCCCCCAGCTTTAGAGAAATGGGGGTCCTCATCACCTGTCCCATACAGGACTGGGCTGAGCTGCCTGAATTTTTTCTTGTTAAGTACAGACTTCACTTTATTACTGTGTGTCTCTTGTTTTCCAGACTGCATGCTTGTTCAAGGCTGTCTTATACAATTTTATTGCTGCTTCTGGGGTGGGGGATGGGTTTGCTTTCTCTCCCCAGCCATAAGCAGCATCTTTTCCCAGTGCCTCTGTCACATGTTGTGATACCCTCTTTGCTATCGTGAAATGAAATCCACATGAAACAGGCTACATGTGTACCCCTATTTTAAAAATTACTATGATCTAAAATGAAGGGTATTTTTGAAGCAAAGAAAAAAATTAAATGTATTCTTTGAGAATTTCATAAATGGATACAATGGAATATGATCATATCTCCTTCCCATTCCCCCCTCCAACTCCTCTGGCTTCCCCTCAAATGTCCCCCCTCCCAAATTCATGTCTTCTTTTTTTATTTTTTAATAACCTACTAAGTCCAGTCAGTGCATGGGTGTGGGGCCATCCACTGGAGCACTGGCAAACTCCCAATGGCCACATCCACAAAGAATGATTCTCCCTTCCCCAACAGCCATCAACTGCCAACAGCTCCTATGCCAAAGAGAAGTGTTTAAAAGTTTCTCTTTAGGTGTATTTTTAATATTCTAGTGCTTGACTACAACTAAAGTGAAAGGTCCCCTAAATTTCTCAAACATCCCTTAGAGAATGGTACAACCCCACAAAAAAGCCAAGGACACACTCAAAATTCTTGACTGTTCTTAAAGTTCTATCGAGGCTAAACTATATTTGAAAATTCTTGTGCTGGGCATGATGGCACATGCCTGTAATCCCAACACTTGGGAAATGGAGACAAGATGATCAGGAGTTCAAGGCCAGTCTCCTCTATATAATGAGTTTGAGGTCATCATCAACCTAGACAACATCAGACTGTGTTTCCAAATAAGCAAGCAAACACACAGCAACAGCAACAAGAGACAGCAGCAAGAAACAAAATCCTCAGTGAAAGTTACCTCTCATATCGAGTCGCATGGTCAGTGCTGGCAGAGCTCCGCCTCCAGAGTGAGGAGTTGCTGTCTGTGTTCCCTAACCTCCATCCTCCCTCAACAGGTCATTTGGATAAAGGATAAAAATGCCTTCAACTCCAGTGGAAATGTTGACATCTTACTTTTTACCGCATATCTCCCTCGTGACCTTGAAGACAACCTACTTTTCCTGTGAACATTTGTGTGCACACAAGATCTTTGAAGCAGAAGTACCCTGATTTCCTCTAGGGACATCATCCTGGAGGTGGTGTAGAACAGGTCCAGGACACTTGAGATGAAGGGGAACTGAAACCCAGCAGGGATGTCCCCCAGAGGTCTGGGGGCCTGGCTCAGGGCCAGGAAAGTGTCTTTGGGGACTCCTGGGGGGAGGGTGTGTTTAGGGGGCTTGACCAGCTGCTTCTCCAAGAGTTGAGATTTCCTTCCAAGTGACTGGCTCCTTAACCTCCCAGGTGCCCTCCTGTTCCACATGTGCTGTTTCCATGACTTGCAACACTATCCTGTCTTTGCTTATGTTCTCTTCTTTCTCATTCAAACTCCACCTGGTTCCTCTCTATGTCCTTTGCCACATCAAGCACAAGGATGCCTCACAGGTAGCAAATTCCTGACAACCATAATTTGAAACAACAAACGAGTAACCAGAACCTGTGAATGAACAAGTGACTGAATTATCTCCATGAGACATGGAGTGGAGGAGCGGGGAGTCCGTGAGCTGGCTGGGCAGGGTCACTCCTTCAAGATGAGTATTTGAAGGTGTTCTGAGGTACAGAGGACAGAGCCTGACTCTTGACTAGCTCAAGTAAAAAAAGAATGCACAGAGAGGCTAGGCTGTTCCTGGTGGTCAGAAAGAGAAAGTTCCTGGACAGCAAGTGGAAGAGAAGATACTGAGTGGACTGGGCTGGGAAGCCATGCCAGGGACCAGCATTAAACCTGTGCTGATGATACCCAAGCCTTAGGAAACTGGAACCAGAAACCAGTGTGGCCAAGTGTGTATGTGTGTGTGTGGGGGGGGGCTCCATGTCACTCTTATTCTGTCACTTACCTGCCTATCTGTCCGTCCCTCTTTCCTTTTATTCTGACTGTCTGCTTCTCTCTGTCTCTGTTACAACTGTGTCTTCTTGGGGCCGGAGAGATGGCTCAGTGGTTAAGAACATTGACTGTTCTTGCCGAAGACCTGGTTCGAATCCCAGCACCCACATGACAGCTAACAATTGTCCATAACTCTAGTTCCAGGGGATCTGACAGCCTCTTCTGACCTCTGAGGGCATTGCATGACATGGTGCACTTACCTACATGCAGGCATAACGCTCATACCCATAAAATAAAAATAATAAATAAATAAAATTACAACTGTGTCTTCTGCAGCACCACCTGCTGACATTCCAATGTTATTGCAGTGGTGGTGGGGTAGGCACATGTGTAGGCAGGCGCGAGGCTTATCCCCATGCAGCGGAGACCCTGCGGGAGGCCTGGTGAAGAAGCTCAATGTGTATGATGTCCCAGGCTAATCTCAGGCACCCTTCCCCAAGGTGTCTCTTTACCAAACTTTCATCAGGAGAGAACAGCAGCACCTTGTTTCTGGAGGCTCTGCCCATGCCCAGGTTCAACTGGAGATTGCTTGGGTGGGAGCTGGGTTACCAGAGCCCTGTACTTACAAATACTGGGTATCTGCTATCTGCCATCTGGGGGGAAAAGTAGAGGGGGATTCAAACTGAGGAGTATTCCTGGGAGTTTGCTGGGAGTCGATGGATCAGAGATGGAGTGGAGCCAGCCTGCCCTCAGGGTATCTTTGTGTTCTTTGGAGTTGGAAACTTGAGCGTGCTGCAGTTAACTACTACAGGTAGGGTTGGTGGGGTGCAGCCACAGGCAGGGTGGAACCAACCACAGGTAAGGTGGTAGGGATGCCAAAAGAGTGGCCAGTGCAAAGTACATCATGGGGAGTGTGACTGAAGGGGACCAGAGAGGACTCCATGCAGCAAGAATTTGACCTAGACCTTGAAGAATGCTGATGACACTGACAGCAAGGACACTGCATTTCGGTTAGATCCAGGAGCACTGCCAGGGTATGGAGGTGGCCAGTGGGGGAGCAAATGATCTGGTACTCAGAGAGCAGAGCCCTTGGGATAGAAATAACCTGGGTGGGAGCCAGCGGTGACACAGGGACACTATAAGCCACGGGAGTTTAATTATGGTTGTGAAGACCGAGATCATTAAGGATGAACCCACAGCTGCTGCAGAACTGCATGACAGAAAGGGAAGAGGGCGTGAGCCACAGGGAGCGACCAGTGGTACCCGAGTTTCCAACAAACCCAGTCATGGTGACTAACCCACTGACCCACTGCAGCATTCTGAGAGCGGATCCTTCCAGACCTGACCACCTCTTAAAGGCCTGACCTCTTAAAACTGCTCCAGTGACAAGTCAGTCTCCACATGAGTTTTGGAAGAAACATTCAGAGCATCACGAGCTTGTTCATTCATCCAACAAGCAGTTCTTGAATGCCTTGTGGGCCAGGTAGCTAATGGTATGAGCATAGCTGGGGGCAGGTGTGGAGGAGAGTGGCATCTGGGCCAGGGAAACCCACACAGACACAGTGTACCAGGTGAGGGGTACTGCTGGAGAGGCCTGAAGTTCCAGTCCAGATTGGGACCTGGGGCTGCAGAGGGCTGAGGCAGAGTGTATGGGGCGAGGGAAGAATGGGGGATCAGGCGTCTCTACCTCCGTCAGTGTGATGTTTATTAAGGTTTTGATTAAAACATCAAGCCAACATGGAGTCCTGCCCCTGGCTGATCCATTTCCAGCCTTACAACTTATACAACTTCTTTCTTATTTTGAGAAGAGGGTCTAGGTCTGCTAAGGGGGAGGCATCTCCAGAAACCTTTCACATACAGGGACCCTTGAGCACCTGCCTTCCAGTTTTTTTTTTTTTTTTTCCAAACATCACTGCAGGATCTGTCCGGAGCTCTGACTGTGCTGCACAAACAACAAACAAGGTCACAGGAAAGGCCTTGAGACACTCAGAGTCAGAGCTGAATGTGCCCCCGTAGCCCACCCAGGACTTGCCCTCATTCCACAGATGGGAAGAGACCAAAGACCCAAGAGCCCCGAGACTTGCCCAAGGCCATAGGAAGACATGGAACTCAGGAGCTTCAACAACGACAAAGCCTGTCCGTCTCCTTCAAAGGCATTTCACATCTCTGGCATTAGACCAGAATCTCACAGGGCAGCTGTCACCTGGCTTGGGTGATCATGGCTGTATGGAACAGCAGCCCAATGTGGTCAGATCTTTCATTATTTTTCAAATTAAGCCAGAAATCATATTTCTGTAAAACTGGTTGAATCCAAATTAAAAAAACCCCGATGGTAACTCCTGTGGTCCTGCGTAGCCTCAGTCGTCCTCAACCCTTCTCCCAGCTAGCAGGGAGGCCAGTCAGGCCAAATGTCAAGAAGGACCCAAGTCAGGGAGGGGAGACAACTTTCTCAAACCCACTGGTGCCTGGGCCTCCTGTCCCAGCTCTGTGGGGTTCCAGGAGAGAGGAGTTTGAGAAGCAGGGTTTGTTCATATGGCTGTCACCCCTCAAGAGTCCTTAGGGCCTGCAGTGTGGAGAAAGGTTTGGCTACGTCGACTGTAGTATCCTGTTACTAGAGTTGTTAGGATCAGACCCTGGGCTCTGGCAGTCCGAACAGCTGACTCAGCAAACCCCACTCTGCTACAGGGGACTGCGGGGAGGAGGGTAGGGAAAGGCCTCAGGGTTGAGAGGGAGAAAGAGCCTCACACCTGTTCATGCACTCCCCGGGTTAGATGTGAGGGGAGGTTCTTGCACATAGGCTTGTGGAGAGGCTGGGCAGGGCACTTGGTAAGCTCACAAGAAGCATCTGATTGGCCGTCCATTCTCTTTTCTGTCTTCCAGACGCATGAGTACAGGAAGGTTCGCATCACAGACTGCTTCCTTATCTGGACAATGGCCCTCTGGTCAGCCTTCTTTTGCTTTCAGGGATTTTTGGGAAGACTTTTAAAATTACAGAAGCCCAGACTATAGGATTATGTAATAATTTAGAGCACTCTGGAGGGGAAATCTCTGTACCAGCTGAACCTCTGGGTAGGTTACTAAACCTCTCTGGTCTGTAAGATAAAGTGCACAGTAGTTCTTATTGTGAGCACTCAGTGAGATGTTTGGATACTGTGCTTAGAACTGGACCAGGCACACAGCAGATGCTTAATAGGTAACAGGCATGAACATGTAACAGACAAACATAGGGCTGCGATGGTCAACGGTGGGGATGGCGTTGGATGCAGGGGCTGTGCAGAATGACGGCCCTGAACCCCGGTGTGAGGACAGCACAGAAGCAAAATCAGTCAAGTTCAGGCATCAGCCTCCTCCACTGTCTCCCAGTCAGTTCTCAGCATCCTAGGCAGCGTGCAAAGGGACACCCACCAGGAGCAGTTTTGGGGTGAGGCTTGGCCTGCTGTCCATTCATAGCTTCTGGAAGTAAACAGAGGGAGACCAACCTAGGTGCTGGGACACTTGACCAAGTGTGTGTGTGTGTGTGTGTGTGTGTGTGTGTGTAAGGAGACCCGGGTTCGCCCATGATGAGCCACCAGTCAGTTCTGCTCTGGACCAGGGACAGGTTGTTTGGGAAATCCCATCGAAGTTATTGTGACTATAATATAAATAGAAAAAGAATGGAGGGGCACTCGGGCCACAGCCTGCTGTGTGGATGGGCTGGGCACTGCATGCCAACCACTTCTTGTTTGTGGCCCAGCCTGGGCACTGTCTTGAGGAGAGCCTTTGTGTGAAGAGGGAAGGTGGGACACATGTCCATAGGTGTCACAGAGCTCTGTCAGGGATCTGAAGATAGGGAGTGGGTGGGGGCTATAGGGGGCCAGGGGGGGTCCCTCATGTTTCCTGAGCTCTGCCACCATCTACGCTAGGCACTGAATATATTTCCAAGTACTTTCCCACTTATTTCTCCCCATGGACCAGCAAAGAGGGTGTCATCATCCCTTGTTTCAGCTGGAGACACTGAGGACTGGAGCTTTGGGCCCTCAGAAGCCCTGCACTGCCAGTGGTGGAGTCCATGGCTCCCTGCTCCCCAGGGAAATGGACATTTCTCTTCTATACAGACAAAGACATTGAGGTTGGGGAAGGGGAGGCCACAGCAAATCAGAGGAGGCGCCAGAGTTTAAACAAGCCATAAACACCAGATGCTCTGCTGTGTGGGTGAAGACACTGAGCCTGGAGGGAGGGGGAAGGGTGATCAGCCGTACGACAGTATAGCTAGGTAGAGATAGCTAGGTAGGCAGGACATGTTCTGGGGTGCGACCTGGGCAACTGTGGTCAGCAGTATTGTACTGATATCTCAAAATAGCTAGGAGTGAGAAGCCTGAAATTCTTACCCTGGGAATGACAGCACAAGAAGTGGCTATGTTAATTACCTGGGTTTATTATTATATAATATCTGCCTGCACCAAAACATCACACCAGACCTCATTAATATGTATAACTATATCCATTAGGACTAATACATTCAAAATTAAAAGAAAAGTTTAAATGAGTCCCAGGCTTTGACTCTAGCTAGCCATGCTGGAAGAGGTCCTAACAGCGAACCAGTGTCCCCTTCCTCATGACCTCAGTGACACACAGCATCTGTGAATGTGAATTGGCCGAAATATTGAGGACGGTGGTTACTGGGGCCTGGATTAGAGCTGAGCAGCGGGTGCTAGGTATGGGAGAGGGGAAGCCACTGCATAGTGGGGGCTATTGCACATAGCAGCACTGCATAGTTCAAAGCCGATTTTTAAAAGGAGGCTAAGCAGGTATTTGGCCACTTCTTGTTTTTAGAGGTGCTCCATATAGTCCTGCAAAGGCTGTGGTCAGTGCTGGGGTCTTTTATGCCCCCTGGCAGGGGCTGGTGGGTTACAAGACCGTGCCTCATGGGGCAGAATCTGAACAATTAGTGCCTCTGTTCACTTACAATTCCACTCACTTCTGTCCACCTCTGACTTTTGTCCTCAGCATCAAGGATAGCCCATGGGAGGCAGGCCTTGCCCTGGGCCTCAGCATCTATTGCAGTGGTGATTTTGCCGGCTCAAGAGACCGTTAGCTGTATTTGGATGTGTTTTTGATTGTCAGAGTTTGGTCGGAAGCCCTGGCATCCAGGGGTAGGAAGCTTGCTAAATATTCTCTAACTTACGTACAGGATGGCCTGGTGGAGAGATGACATCAAGCCTAAGATGTCAGTAGTACTCTATTGAACTGTCCTGGAAATAGGAACATCTACTCAAATGGCTCAGATTAAATGTAGTAAGGCTAGGCCAGAACTATTCAGAGATAGTATGGTGAGAGGACATAGGCACATTGGAAGGAATCAGAGGTGACCACACCACTGCTCACCTGTGCCCATAGTCAGATGCCTTGTCAGGTAAGTAAGCACAGCTCTTCCAAGACTTGAAACCCTCCTGGTCTGAAGCTGGATGTGGTGGTGCACGCCTTTAATCCCAGCACTAGGAGGCAGAGGCAGAGGCAGAGGCAGGTGGATCTCTGTGAGACCAAGGCCAACCTGGTCTACATACCAAGTTCCAAACTAGCTAGCTCTAATGCATAGAACACCATATACAACCCACATTCATAACTGTGCATAAACTTCATCAACCTTTCATCCTTCCAAACCTGATGCCCCACCGGAGAGGGGCTATTTTTGGAATTAGGGCTGCAGTCTTGGCTGCTGCCATCTTTGCAACATCAAAATACACAAGCGTCATTGCAGGATCGAAATGCTCCATCAGCTGGGACTGGGCCTGCCATCAGATGCGGCTTCTGGAACAGCTGCCCTCGCAGGGCTGGCGGTTAATTAAAAGCCCCATGCATTTAGTGATTAACTAATCACAGCATGATGGCAGTCTGAGATGATGGGTGACTTCTCTGCTGGAGTCAGCTGAGATGCTTCACACGTCTGCCTGGGGCCCACCAGGCAGCAGGAGGCCTGAGAACCCCCAGTGCAGCCGTCCCAAACATGTTGCCAGCAGAATCCCAGCTGTCTCTCTTCCAGGCTTACAGAGGGTCCTGGTGGGAAAGGGAGGGCATGGTTGGCCCTTCGAGGTGCCTAGCGGGCTGGGGCTGGAGAGAGAGGAGGAGGGTCTCCAGCATTTGGGAGCCATGTACGGGATATCAGGAAGGTGAAAGGAGTTGGCCCTGAGGAGAAAACAGAGACCCTGGATGAGTTCAGAGATGGGACAAGAGATAGGTACTGGTGGAGCCAGACTGTGGGGTGAGTCATAGCTCTGCCTCTAGCTGCCTGTGTGACTGTGGGCATGGTTTTTAACCTCTCTACCTCAGTTTCCTTACCTGCAATTTTAGGTTCACAGGGCCATGGTGAGGAAGCAGCCATGCAGAGACTGGAAACTCAGGAAGTGTGCAGAAAACATTAACTGCAGGAGCAGCTGACAAAGCCCAGGATGACTTCCTCTGTAAGGAAGGCGAACCATTCCTGTGGCTCTCACTCCAAGTGTGCTCTGGATGCAGACAGTTGGGGACTGACAGTCATGGCCTCTCCATTGTTTTCTGAGCCCATGTGGGGCCCTGGTGTTTCAGGGGGCTACCGTCCCCTAAAGCCAGGCAGGTGTGTACCGGCTGCCCCTTTGCTGCCCTTGGACACAGTTCTTTGATTGATTCTGACTCTACATCCTGGGAGTAGCTGTGACTTGAATATCACTGATGTCTCTTTTCTTGCTGTCCCGGGTTACCAGCTCTGTCCCGTCCCGTTTGCCTCTGGTATACTGCCTCTTCCCATCTGTCCTGCTCTGGAGAGGTACAGGGACAGCATGTGTGCTCAGTCTACTGTCTGCACAGTGCCAGCTCTGTGGGCCTGGATGGCCTCCTGGAGGAGGTCCTGCAGGGGCTGAAACCTAAGGATGAAGAAAAGGCAGTTCCAAGTGACTCTGAGAGCAGAGGATCTGGCAATTGGAAAGTCCTGAGGTGCAGTGGCTGGTGCCTGGCACCTGCAGGGCAGACACAAGGGGTGGGGGCTATGTGCTCTGGGCTGCTGGTCTTGTGTCCTACTGGGCCTGAACTCCTTGGAATCACTCCCTTTCTGGGCATGGCTGGGTCACCAGACCCAGGTAGAGACGTGGGGTCCCTAGTACCTGACTCTGGCTACCTGAGCAAAAGAGCCATTCAAGGAAGGACCTGGGACAGCCTTTATCTTAGCGGTCTCAAGGTGGGGCTGCTCTCTAGTCTTCAGCCTCTTGGGGCTTTACCATCTGTGAGTCCCTCTGCTTGGCACCCCAGGGGCCAGATCCACCTGGCTGAGCCCCCTCCTGGGGCTTTGGGGGATGGATAGAGTTCAGAGCTGGATAAAGCAGAGAGAGCTAGAGAGGGAGCTAGTGATAGCAGGGGTCATACTTGTGACCCCTCCATGATCCAGGACCAAGTGCCTGGAGGGGCATGTGCTACCCATGTCTATGAAGGGGTGATAGGAAGATGTATGCTCTCCCATCCAGTCTTCCCTGGCTCTTCTCTATGAAGAGAATAGTCAGTCTTCCTCTCTGTACCTCCTGAGTCTCTGCTAAGACCCAAGAACTGGGGATAATACCAAATTCTGAGTAATGTAGAAAGTGGTTGACACAGTGTCTTGGAATCAGAGGCAGACTGACACAGCACTGCCTGACCCTGCTGTGTGACCTTGAGTAAGTCTTTGTCTCCTCACTGGGAATAAAGAGACATTGTAGACAGAGAATACTCGCTGTGGTCCACTTAGGAGATTCTGACTTTCTCTCTGCCCTCTCTCAGTGGGCCTCTACCTCAGTGGCCCCCTCCCTCTCTCCAGCATCCTCTTTGCAGTTAGGGGTTAGGGCTGCTCTGTGGTCCTGTAGTGGCTGCTCTGGGAACCTTCCCCAGCCCCTCATCACTTCTCCGTCTGGAGGCTGGCCAGTGGAGGGGCCTGTAGTGGGCATGGAGCTCAGGAGTGGCGGTGAGGAGGCTGTGAAGGGCGAAGATGGAGAACAGGTCTCTAGCCACGTAGTCGGCCTGTTTCAGCCTTGCCGTCGAGCAGCGGGTATTTGGGTTGCCTTCCCTACAGAGGCCTCAGGATACTGAGCCCTCTCTCAGTCATAATTGCTAGAAAAGCATGGGTACTAAGGGTCCTCATTGATTTTGGGGAGCTATTGGTTTTACTAGGATCAATCCCTCACTAGATAATGTGTAAACTAAGAACTTGTCTCACAAAAACGACACCAGGAGTTCTGCAGCCTGTTCCTCCTGGTTCTGGAGACCTGAGAGTAACGTGGGGTGCATGTGGTAGAGGCTGTTCATGTGGTGTGGACCAGGAAGCAGAGAGTGAGTCCAGATCCAGGGGCAGGCATCACCTTCAAAGGACCAATGACCTACTTCCTCCAGCTAGGCCCTAACTCCTGAGGGCTCCCCAGCCTCTCAGCATGCACTACTAGCTGGGGGAACAAGCGTTCAACAACAGTATAAAACTTATTAGAGCATGGACATGTTCTAAGTGCACATTTCAGCATACTAAGTACATCCACACCCTTGTAGTGACATCACCACCATCCAACCACCAGACCTTGTCCTCTTTCCTAACTCAAAGTCTGTCTCCAAAAACCCATTCTGTATTGCCACCCTCTAAAGGTCCCACCTCTTCCCAGCAGCACCACAGGCTGGCCACCATGCTTTTAATGCAAGGGCCTTGGAGGACACTCCAGATCTAACCCACGGCAGGTGGGCTCATGCCTGCTCCCTGTCTTTTGTGGCAGGCTTATTTCACTTAGCACAGTGTCTTCAAGGGCTCATCCGTGCTGCAGTGGGTCCAAATTTCCTTTCCAGGCTTGAAGAAGACGCCACTGTATGCTCTACCACACTTCATCTTTCCATTCATCCACAGTGGCCACGGTTTCCCCTCACTGCTGACTATTGTGATTAGCGCTGCTATGAACATGGGTCTTTTAAACGAGCCGTTTTAGTCCCCTGCTTTCATTAATGCAATATTTTAAAAAGTAGAAGCTAGTGCAAATAAGTCCAGGGTCAACAAAGCATCCACATTTCAAAACAAGATGGGGTCAGTGTGAACCTGAGAGCCTGCAGCACAGGGGTGGATGGTGCTCACTTGGCTTGCTGTGATCCTGTTCTGCATCTCTTTAAATGCAATGTCCCCCTGTCCGTCCATGTCCTCCCTCCCCCAACCTGGCATGGTGGCCTGGAAGCCCCTTTTTTCCTGGGGTTCCAGCAGCTGAATTGGGGCAGCAGTTACTGAGTTTTCCTTTCCCTGGAGTTCTTTTGCTAAGTGACAAAGCAAGAGACACATGTCACCAACACCGCGTGCAGCAGTGCACTGCTGGAAGGCTGTCCTGGAAGCCCAGAGACACAGTATGTGCGTGTGTGTGCACGCGTGTGTGCAAGTGCACCTGCGCGTGCCCATGTACAAGTGTGCCCGTTGGCGCTCATGTGTGCAAGTGTGTGCGCACCCATGCGCAGTCCGCGGTGTGGACTTGCTGCTGTCATGCCGCTGACCAGCAGATGGCGAGAGTGCAGCGGGAAAGTCGGGGCTGCAGGCGCCTTGAGCCGGGAGGGAGGAAGGAAAAGGAGGGAAAGCCGGAGCTTGGGCTGGAGTGGTCACAACAAAGACGGGTAGCTGGGCGGCTTTCACCGGACATCCAGGGCCAGCGCTGGCGAAGGGGTTCTGCTCCGGGCTTGCAGACCTCTGTGAAAAACCTTCCAGAAAAGCTCTCTACACTCCTCTCACACGCGATGGAGCTCGAGTATACGAATGGGGAGGACACAGCTCAGCCATAGCCCAGAGAGGAGAGCCTGTGATGGTTCTGAACTCCCAGAGCTGACCCGGCTTTGCCTTGATTCACTGTGCTCTTGGAACTCACAGCTCCCTTTGAGCTGCTATTTCCTCACCCCCGAGGGGATGGAGCTCCACCACCGGGTCTGACAGTATGGCCAAGGTGTCTGGAGCAGCTCTTAGGTGTACTCCCCCACCCTCACACTGGCTTCGCCATCACTCCCTCAAGCCTCACCCTGAAATTTCACTATGTTGTGATGGTGTTGAGCCTGGGATCTGTGAGAGATGCTTGGGTTCTGGGGTCTCTGCCTCCCTGGATTGTTAAAGTCCATTGCCTACTGGGAGAGTGGGTGCTTCCATCTCCAGCCCTGGGTGGTGCAGCCAGGGATCCTTCCTAAATGCAGGGTTGAGCTCTGGGATCTGTCTCCAGCGCTGCGAGCAGTGGAGGGAGCTCTAAGATCAGTTCCCCAGGCTGCGGAGATGTTCTGTGGTGGTAGCAGGAAGCAGTCTAAGAGTCCTCCCTCCGTGTTTTCTTGCCTATGACAAGGGATCAGCATCACCTTTGTTCAGACAAGGAGCCTACAAGTGAGGTCAGAGGAATTAAGTGGCCAAGGTCACACAGTGGGACTCAAACTCAAGGCTTTGTCCTATGGTACAAGCAGCAGAGTGAGAGTTCTCAAGTGGTGGAAGGTACCAGACATAGATGGGGAAACCAGGACTCCTTGGCAGAGCCCGCACTGGCTCCGTGGTGTCTCTTTACAAAGCTGGAGTAAAGGTAGGTTTGTTGAAGTACCCTCAAAGCAAACAGGTTTAGGGGTTGAGGCCTAGAAGCTGACCCAGGGAACCTAGGAACATCTGATAATGGCACTTCTGTCCACCTTGGCTGGCTAAAGGCAAGGCTTGTAGCAGCCTGTGCAGTGAGCAGGCTCTGCCTCTCTCCTGCCACAATGCCTAAATCTAATAAGTTAATCTAGACTCCTAGAAACAAGATTAAATTTTCAAATAAAGGCAAGCTCTGACAGCTAAGGCATAAATCTTTTATTTAAAATAGAGACAAAGTCATTCAAATGCAATCAGCAATAACAGATGCAGACAGAAACTGATTCTGATAGAACAGGCACAGGATTAGGTCCCTCTTGGTGACATATCAGAGGGTGACCTGAAGGACAGGCTGTGAGTGTCAGCAAACAGTGGGACCTCTGCATCTGTTTCCATGTTGGCTGTTGACTCAGTGTGGTGCCCTCACTGTCCCCTGAGAGTTGCAAGAAATGATGGTGTAGGTGGGAGGGAGTCATGGTCCCATGCTGCCATTTCAGCTACCACAAGATGGGGCAGCACCTTCTGGAGGTTTCCAGAGCAGCAGCAAAACCCCGTGGGAGAAGCAGGGGAGGACAAGAGAAGTAAAGTACAGCTCTGAACCCTGAAGGCAACAGTGACCTTCATCTCCCCAACCATGGGAGGGCACTTCTGTTTCCCAGACACTGCTCAGTCCCCTCTCGGTTTCAGTTCATCTTCTCAGCAAATTCCTATACAGGAAGGCAGGGGCTCAGAAGGGGCAGGCATGCTGCCTAAGGCCGAACAGCTTGTGAGCAGCAGAGATTCTGCCCGAGGCATGCAGGCTCTAACACCCCTCTGTCTGGCGCTCCTTGGCTCCCAGACACCCTGAGATGCCACCAGCTTTGTGAAAAATACTGACACCTTTTTTTGTTCTAGTTCAGGCAAAGAGAATGCTTTCTGTATCACCTACTCTGGAAACTCTTAGATGCTTGTTGTCCAACCTCTTCACAGTAGCACAAACTCAGCTGTCACCACCAGCATACGGCCCTGAGGGCCACAGTTCCCAGGAGGATGGTTCATAAATTCTTGTCCTGGGAAATATTTCATAGGACGTTGCAAACAAAACAATAGTGCTTTTTAAGATAAAGGTGAGGACTACTACCTACTGTAATCTGCCCGCTTCTAAACGAAACCAAAACCCACATCAGAATATTAAAGGCTCTTAGAAGTCCTGAAGAAAAGGACCCTGTCTAACTGTTTAACCCAGCATCTCCCCAACTCATCTGAACACGGAATGCTTTTGTTTTCTTCTTGGATATGCTATCCTGTCAGTCTGTTTTGATTTGATATGGTCAGTCCTCCAAAGGCTCATGTAGTGGAAACTTGGTCCTCAGTGGGGGGGGGTCTTAAGAAGTGGGGGACCTTTAAGAGATGGGGCCTGGGAGGAGTTGCTGGGTCTTTGATGTGTTGCTTTCAGAAGGGATTAAGGTAGTGCTGGTGAGACCCAGTTTCTTCTTGTGAGAGCAAGCTGTTTTAAGAGAGCTGGCCTTTCCCCAGCCTACCTTCTTACTGTGTTGTGTGCACTCTCCCCGTGCTTACTTGTCATGAGGTCACCTGCATATGCATGGGCCATCTGCATATGTTATGAGGCCAAGGGGGCCTTGCCAGAGTCGGCACTTTGCTCAAAAACCCATGAGTTAAACAAACCTCTTTTCTTAAAAAAGTAGCCTGCCTCAGGTATTTCCTTAAAGGAATAAAAACTGTTGCAGTCTGTGTGCCATGGAGCCCATTTTGGGAAAGGTTGGCAAAGCTATCATCTCAAGTTGGCCCAGAGCTTTGAGCTTCTCCAGTATGCAAACTAGTACATGGGATTCCACCATTAAGTACTTGAAGTAATTATCTGGATGCTGTGAAGTCACAATTGGTACTACTGCCCCTCGGTCTCTAAGGAGGAGCCTCCTCGGGTAATTTGTTGAAGGCTGTCAAGCTCACATATATGACCTCCATGTACCCAGAATACTGAATTCAGATTTCAGGGACCATGGGTCTTTGAGGTCAGATGTGAACCCTTGCTTTAACTTGCTATCAGCTAAGATACTTGGGGCAGTTGGAGGCATGCTCTAGCCTTGGGGAGGAGTAAACATGTTGAGGGGAAGGCTACTGATGGAGTCTGTGTACAGGGCCAGACACACTCTGGGTCTATGATGGCAGCCTTGAGTTGTGCTGTCACGTGATCAGTGACAGCAGAAGGCACCCAGGAGCTAGGTGAGGAGAGGTCCCTCTGCTTCCACAGCTCCACAGAGAGCCCTAAGCCTCACAGCTCTCTGGCCTGCTCACAGTTGGCACGTGGGACTGCTGTTGCAAAGGCATTGTTGAGGCTTCCTGGCACCAGTCTGCCCCTTCCAGTGGACAGCAGCCTAGTGGCTCTTGAGGAGCCATGCATATACACTAGCTTATGTGCATTGTGTGGAACAGGCCTCTTTCAGATTCAGGGTTGCCATGACCCAGGCCCAGACTACTTGAAGACACCATTTTCTTGGACACATGACTGACTCGGGGATCTATGCCAGGACACTTAGTGCCAAAGGGATATACCAAAAGGATATACCATAGGATGTTTATGCAGAGGAAAAAGTCTTATCTTGGAGCCATTGATGAAAAGTTAGACCTGGAGCTGCTGGCAGTCACCTTGAGCCATGAGGAGAGCCTGCCTGAGATAGAGTCTCTGAGGAGGTTGTGAGGGATGCACAGATTTGGTGTCCCTGGGAGGCTGTTGAAGTCTGAGTTAAGCTCTGACCCAGTCTTTTACTCACATGAGCCGGACCTTTCTACCTTGCTGAAGCTGTGCGCCCCTTCTGTGACACCAGGTTGCATTCTGGAGAAGCAGGAAGCTCTGAGCCACTTGAGACGAAAGCCTTGTCAATCTTTCCCAAAGTGGGCTCCTTGTGGGGAGTCGTGCGTGAGGCTGCACACATGAGGAAAAACACCTATTGGCTATGCACTGAGCTTCGTGGCTTTGCCTACTCCTGTTCTTTCCTTTAGAGTGGATTTTTATGGATTTTAGATCATTTTCCCTTCTATCAATTCATTCACACCGTACACGAACTCTGGGTGGCAGTCTGGGAACAGCATCATAAAATACTGGTCCTATCTTACGCAGCTGGTGGGAGGATGATCCCAGTGTGATGGAGGAGGAAGAGGCTCATCCTTCTTCCAGCCCCGTTTTCTTTGCAGAGACAGCATCCACTCCCACCCTCTTTGCCACATTCAGCGCGCCCAGCCTGCCTCTGTCCGAGGTTCTGAACCCAGTTGTACTGGTTTTACTTCTGTTTCCTTTGTGACTCTTTTAACCTCTCTTAATACTGATTTTTTATCTGTAAAAGGGAAAATGATGCCTTCCTCATGGAACTGCTGTGACAACAAAATAATAAAGAGAAACTACTGGTGTGACTGGTGTTTTTGCATCTCCCCTCCTGCCTTTTTCACAGGGAACCTCTTCTAGAACCCTCTTCAGCTCCCATTTAGTAGATAAACTGACAACTTCACGCTCAGCTACAATGCTGACTCTAGGAGCCAGACTCTCATTCATGGTGGTTTAAGGGAGTTAAGAGAAAAAGCAAACAGACTCTACAGAGGTTATCCTTCACAATTCTAGCCCCCACAGGCAACAGGAGGCTACAGAATATTCTGAGTTTCAGAAAAATGAAGCTTGAGAAAAAGCGTAATTTCTGTCCCATGTTTCTTCTCCGTAGGGGGTGGGAGCTTGGTGGTTCCAAGCCCTGTAGAATAAAGTCATTGTTTTGCTTTCTCATCATCCATTGGTCCTCATCTTTGTAAAGATGTAAACCCACTGTACTTTAAAAAAAAATTCACTGAGAATTTCATACATGCACATAAGGTGTTTTGATCAAATCCATGCCCAATCCCTCCCCTCCAACTCCTCCCATATCTCCCCATCACTTTTTTCTGATAACTTCATGTACTCTTTCTTCTTCGATTTATTTATTTATTTATGGGGCGACTCTAACATTCTCCCTTCTGAAGATGGTAACCCTAAAATCTTTTAAGGTTAGGTAAAAGCTCCCAAATATTTTCGACTGTTTTGGCCTTTGGAACAGTGTAGATTGCTAAGAGGCCCAAGGACATTGTGAGTTTTAGCCAAGAATCTGT
>NW_008358988.1:106837-125731 GCF_000622305.1 Nannospalax galili
ATGGATTCAGGATTTGCTTTCAGGTATTTTGATAGCTGTTGGAGTGGTTAGAATCAGTGTCAGTTCCCTAAACCCACTGTACTTATTAATGAGTAACAAATTCAGACCCATTTTTAAAAATAAAATAACATTTAGAAGCGACTGCACAATAAAAAATAGTATTCAGCGTCTCAGTTTAATGAGGTAGCCCATGTTTTAGTCTGCATAGACTCCTTGTCAGCAAATGTGTGACTTCCCTTAGGTTTTTTAAACTTTTGTGAAGAATTTACAGCCCCTGGTTATTCCTGTGAACCATGTGGGGTAGGAGGCAATATTTTCTATTTTTTTTGGGGGGGGTGGTAGCTGTTATGTTGCTCAGGCTGTCCTCAAGACTCACAATCCTCCTCCTTCAGCCTCCTGAGGTGTGAGCCACCATACCAAGCTCAGGAGTAGTTTCTCTGAATGGCTCTTGGGACCTGTCCCACCCTGATCCAGTCTTGTTAGGCTCTGCTGTGCTGAAAGGGGTGGAATGAAGTCATGGAGATGTCTCCTGGGGTTTGGTTTAATCCACACTCAGGAGATAGAACTCAAGCTCCAATCCATTCACCATAGATGGGGATCTGGAGTAACTAGAGTCATCCTGAGTGTGTATGCATGTGAGCACATGTGTGTGAAAGTGTACTTGCATGTGTAACTGGAAGCTTGGCCTCTTCGTTAAAGCAAGTTCCAAGTGGTACAGCCTGTTGGCTTCCTTTATGTGGACATACTTCCTCCTGGTTGCCTGTGATATAAGAAGCCAGTTTGAAATCCAAAGGGTGCTTGGTGGGCATGAAGCTAGAGTTAGGGAGTTAGTCTTGATGACACCAACTTCATACTCTGATGACTGCTGGGAGGTAACCTCCCAAAGGTCCACAGGAATCAGGACCTCTTTATGCTCCAGATTGCTGCTTCTGGGTGATGTTTGTCCTGCCTGGGATCCTGAAGGCAGTGTGCTTCTTTCCTGCTCTAGGGTTTCGTGGCAGGTAAGTCTGCTCCCTCGGTGTGTTGAGCCTGGGGCTGGCTATCTAGTGCTGCCTAGGAGGTGGAGAAAGACTCTTGTGCAGGTTGCTGGGGTCCTTTCAGAAAACCTGTATGTCTAGATGACAGCCATGGACAGGTCAACAGCTGCCTTAGACGCTTCCACCAAGAGCTGGTTGGGTCATTCACCCCACCCCACCTGCAGGAAAGAATGCCCAGAATGCCATCACCATGGAGAAGGCAGGAGAGAAAAGTCAAAGTGTCAAGTGTGCTGTCTGAGGGCAGCAGACGATGGCTGAATCCTAAACTCAGCCTCCTTGACCAGGCTCCAGACCACCAGGAGGCTGTACTTAATGTTGCCTCATTTCATAAGGATTTGAGACAATTTACAGAAAAATACACAAGTCAATAAAACAAATAGAGGAGGAAGTCAGGGCAAAAACATACTAAGCGCAGGGTTATCTCAGGTTGTCATGGACTAATCTTGAAGTAAGAGTAGGGGATAAGGCTATTGTGGAAGCCAGCCCATCTAGAAGCCTTGACAGTCATCTGCCAGGGCCTGGAAGTTGGGCCTAAGCCTCCCAGTAGTCAAAACATAGATGAAACATGATTGGCTCCGGTACTCCAAGGCCCCGAGGTGAGAGTCCTCCAAGGAAGGACGATATAGCACTGATATGAGCATGTGGAGGAAGGACCCCTGGCTGGTGTAGAGGGCTTCCAGGAGGAGGCATACCCAAAGGGGACAGAGAAGGGACCTCTGAGGATAGCCTTTTTGTTGTTTTGTGAGACAGGTCTCATTGTGTAGCCCAGGCCAATGTGGAACTCAGTAGACCAGCTCAGGCTGGTCTGGAACACAGAGCAACCCAACAGCTGGGGTTCCAGGCATGAGCCACACCCAGCTTTGAAGACAAAGCTTGGCACAGAACTAGTCCCTGCTGGCCTTTGCAGAGCAATCCACATGATGAGTGGGGCAGAAGGCCTCACATGCTGTCTGAGGAGTGGCCACTTTAAAGTGGGTTGTGTTAACATAATTACTAATTTCCCACTAGCAGATCAGCTTGAGCCCAATGACTTCAGATGGCACTATATTCTGCCCCAGCCTTTGCCTGGGTCAAGCTCAGGGCTGTAGCATGAAGTAGTTCTGACTTAGGCCGCCTGCATACACCAGGTCACTGAGACTGCTGTCATTTAGAGGGTGACTGGGCCTGGAGGCTCCCCCACACCAGTGTGGCTCACCTACATAGCTGAAACGTCAGTGTTGGCTGCTTAAGGGCAGGAGACTGTAGGCCTTCAGCACATAAACTTCACCCCAGTGTGGTTGCCATGTCCTCATGACAGTTGCCACGTCCTCACAACATGACAGCACTTTCTCCCAGTGAGTCATCCAGAAAGGAAGGAAAAAGTCACAGGGTCTTTATAACCAGTCCTTGAAAGTCACCTTCTGACACTAGAACCCAGGTTAATGCAATTCCACGTATGACAGTATGGCTTGGTAAAGGATCATGGAAGGTCATCTGGGGGTGAATACAGTAGTGGTGGTCACTTCAGTAAAGATGAGCCAGCGGCTGTTAGCGTGCATGGGAGCTAGGCGCTGAGTCAACCCTTAACTCGCTGAGCTCTCTCCATAGTGTAAGGGTGTGGTTGTCACCAGTCTTGACCTGCAGGTGAAGACACAGGCTCTGAGAAGTTGTGTGAGTGGCCCAAGATCACACAGTAAACTAGGGCTGGTGTCTGGATTTGAACTGATGTCTTCAAGATCCAAAGGCCTATTCTCTAGACCACAGGTCCAGGTGCTGGCTGGAGGGGCCCTGCCCTGTGTGTGCCCCGTTCCAGCTCTGCAGACTGGTGTGGAGGATGTGTTCCTGCCTGGAAGTCTTGGAGCTCTGCTTCTCTCTGATTTACAGGCTGAGTGGGCAAAGGGCACACCTGATCTTTCCAGTCGTTTCTCCACCCTCATTCCTGTGCCTTGGAGAAACGAGCTTCCTTTCTGCCATCCCATCTGCCGGCACATATGGCAGCAGCTGGACCAGGACTAGTGGTTTGTGGTAAACCTGGGGCCTTACCCTTCCTATAGCTGGTTGGCAGCCACAGCTCCAACACCAAGCAGGGACCTATTTCTCAAGAGCATAGACGTGGACAGAACCATGTATTAGCCAGCTTCATAGTATTAGAAGAAAATGCTTTAGATAATTAACTTATAAAAAGAAAAGGTTAATTTTGGTTCAGGATTCTGGAGCTTCCATCAGGACCATGATGGATTGGTCCTGTTGCTCTGGGCCTGTAATGGTGTAGTGGTGGAACAAAATTGCTGACCTCATGTTGAGGAGCAAAAAAGAGAAAGATGGAGAGACTAGGTTTACACAGTCCCCTTCAGGGACATGCCTCTAGTGACCGTAGGCTTTGCCTTTCAAAAGTTCACTATCTTCCAGCAACGCCATCTTCAGGATCATGCCTTTACCATGTGCTCATGGGGGAGGCATCCATGAACCAAACCACAGTGTCCACCTGGGTAAGTTTCAACCTCTTCCCAACACCTGAGCTTCTTCAACATTCCCAGCCCCAAACCCCTGCTGTGGGCCTTCCTGGTCAGCTTCCTGTACCCCCCGTGGCTGCTGCATCCCCTATGCCCACTCACCCAAAGTGCTTCCACCTGGAGCCAGCCGCTCCCCTTGGTGACCCTGATCACCTTGTGTTGAATTGTGCCCCCCTTACTGTGACACTCTTGCTTTCACTTGGGGGCTACATTTATCTGCAAGCTTTTTTTTTTTTTCATTAAAAAAATTACAGCTGGCCATGGGTGCATACACCAGTAGCTCCAGCACTGACTTGGGAGTACTTTGAGTTTGAGGGCAGCCTTGGCTACATAGTAAGACCCCCATCTCTCTCAATTGGTCAATTAATCAATCAGAACTAAAAGAGGTGCCAATGCTTCTCTCTTGAGAGGTGATGAAACACTTACTTTTTTATGCCGCTGGGGGCATTTGTCTCCACTCCATAACCTGCTAAAATGGGAATGCTAACAAATCTTGTGGGCGATATGGAGGCAGTCTGAGCAGCCTTAGGATAGAACCCCAGCTCCTGGCCCTTGCAGACAGGATGTAGAATGACCCGGTACCCACTGTCTTGAACTCTCTGAATCCCTCACTGAACTTCAGCCACATCCAGCCTGCATTCTGGTTCTCAGCTGTGCCAAGCTGGCACCTGCTCAGGCCAGTGCTCCCTCTGCTGGGGCTGCTTTCCCTGCCTCACAACACGTGGCTCCTTCCCACACCTGATGTACTCAGGTAGGCCTTTCCCAGGTTGCTATCTTGCCTACAGCTGTGGGTACCTCTGTTGCAATGTCTGATGTATTTCCTAGTTGCATTTAGCAATTGCAGAGATCATCCTTTGAAAAGTTAGGCCCACTGTATGACCTTTGCCCTTTAGGACAAAGTTCTCCACAAGCTGGGGTCTGTCCATTCTGGCTGTCTTCCAAAGTGATACACACAAGAGATTCTTTCATTTGCTGCATGAGTGAGGGTGGGGGAGTGCGTCTCACACTGATGCCCACATACATGTTTGTTTTTCCTATGTGGGGAGTGTGAGTCCCGAATCCAGGGTCTAGCCTTGGCATGGTGCAAGAGCTAAATTAAAGGGCTGTCTCCTAGATTCCCTGTCTTTCAGGGTACAGCCCACGTGCTTGTCTCTGCAGAACCTCAAAGAGAGATGCTGGAGGTGCCTGCTGAACTGAACAGAATCTTCTGAAAGCACTGTGCAGACCTCTGGTCTGGTTCTCAGCTGGTGGGTGGGCTGCTGGGGAAGCAGGCACTGGAGCGGGCATTCTCAGTTTCGGGGTCGGGATGGTAAGAGTGCAGAGGCCACACTCACACAGCAGATGTGTTGATGGAAACTGGGAGGACCTGCCTCCCATGCCAGGCATCACAGGAGCGGTACAACATCCTTCCGACACTTGAAAATTGCAAATTTGAAAGGCTCCTTCTCACCTGTCAGCTCGGCAGGCATCCCCTTCATAGATGGATACCAGGCCTTACCCCAAGGCTAGATTTCTCAGGGACCCAGGACTAGCCAAGGGATCTTCATAAACCTATCATGGGCAAAGTCCCTCAAGTGTCCTAGGTTTGGAGTTTCACAGTCTGATTAGGACACTGCCAGTTACAAGTGACTGAAAAATGGGACTGCAAAGATGCAGGCCACAGGCTGGCTACATTCAGGGTGCTGGCTGCTGCTAACTCTGCTCTTCCCAGGAGCTCTCTCCATGTGGGGGGGGGGGAAGGGGCACACGTACCCCAGGAAGCCTTAGCCTCATTCCTCTAACGCAGTGATATGACTACCCTATTCACTCCATCCCATTTTGTTGTTGTTGTTGTTGTTCCTCAAATAAGCCAGGCATATTTCTACCTTAAGTTACTGGCACTGGCGACGGCCAGTGCCTAGAAATACCTTCCCTCCCTGTATGGCTGTCTGCTGCACTCCCTGACCTCTCTCAAGGCCTGACTCACACTTATCTTCTCTATTTAGAATTGGACTTTTTCTCCTCCACACACTCATCTCGTTTACTTTCTTCCACTACAATTACTGACTGTAACTCACGCTAGTCAGTACTTATTGATTACCCTTTATTTATTGAAAGCCCACCTGAATGTCTGCTTGATTCACTATTATACCCCACAGTGCCAGAGTCGCACAGTAGTAGCACGGTTTTTTCGTATGAATGAATGGAAAGGTAAATGAACCCCACATTTGGGTATTGAACATACAGCAATGAATGAAGCCGCAAATCTCCAAGCTTCTGTGCTTTGCTTTCTGTAGGGAAGGTATAAACTGGGGATTTTTTAAAGGCATTCTAACTATCTGAGCGTCAGGTGGCAATACCTGCTGGGTGGGCAAGCACAGCAGATGCTCATAGTGTGGAGGGGATGGTCCACACTTCTCCTTCTTGGAAGCAGAGACAGCACACAGCTAAGGGTGGTAATGAGGCTTCTCTCACATTTGTTTGTAAGCTGTGTTCGCTTTTGTTTTCACTCTCTCAATTGGGGAATGGGCAGCCCCCTGCCAATCCACCATTCCCCTGACATTTCCCACTCATATGACTAAATGACAAAATATACAGATTGGCAAGGAGCTGCTGGAGTCTGGAAGCTCCTCTTGGAGCCAGCTGGCGTCTGGAGAAGCAGACCCCAAACCAATAAGCAGGAACTGACTCTCTCTGGCATTTTATTGACACAAGTATGTTATCAAAATTTGCATTGGGGGTGGAATATCCATCTTCATATTGATGAAGGTAATACAGGGTGGTCATTCTGTCTCTGTGGTATGGACCTCAGCGTGTAGTTGTAGATGCATAATCAATATTTCATCATCCAATTATGATCTGGCTTTCAATGTTTTGCAGAAAGAACCTGGAGATGAGCAATGAAGTACAATAATGCTTTGATATGCAAAGACTCTGCTGCCTTCCAGTAAGAGGTGAGCTCTTCTTGACCATCCTGAGCAGGCAGCATCCCCTCTGGTCCTAGGAGGGATAGGACAGAAGTGACTGCAGACCAGGAAGCTGCCTGGGCTTTGCTGTCTGCTGGATGGTTGGACACATAAAGGAATATGCACTGGCCCTCATTGATTCCTACCATCACTTCTGCCGGTTTTATTCATCTGGAGTCCTTGGTGGGCCAGTCATCTGGGGAAGGGCCTGGGTGTTTATGTCTCCTGGAGTATCCCTTAGCTGGAGATTGGAGAGCAGGGGCCAGGAAAGCCCAGCTCTCATGCTTTGTTCTCCCAACCACCTCTTCGTCCTATCTCTACTCCATTCTGTTTGTCCCCTGGGACATTCCCTTCATACAGCACATGACATCACATCCCCAGATCTGCTACTGCGAAGGCTGACTTAAAATACACCAATCATTCCACAAGTATTGGGCACCTAGTGCATGGCGGGCACCGTGGGGAGAGCTGAGATGCAACAGTGAGGCCCTGTGTCCAGCTGGGTGCATGGGGCTATGAAAAATGACAAATTCCCCATCTCACATGAATAGGAAGGGCCAGGATGCTCCAGGAGCTGCTCTAGCTCTCAGGCTGGTCTCACTGTGGTTCCAGTTCTTTCTCTGTTCACTGGAACATGGTGTGGCTTCGCCCTTGGGCTGAGAGCATGGGATGCAGCAACACGAGGCATCATGTCTGGATGAGATAATCCGTGAAGGAAGAAGAGACCAGTCTTTCTTGTAGCCCTCTCTTTAAATCCTGGACCATGTTCTAGAAGTCCCTGCCTCCCTAGTGGTCACCTTTGCCTTACTGGCTTGAGATAGTCCTGTACTCCCTCTTGAGGCACCCTGGGGAGCGATGGAAGGACCCTTGGGTTTGTGAGGCTTGCTTGTGGCCAATGGACCCTCTTGCAGCTCCAGAGTGGCTGAGGGGATGATGCCCAAATGCTGCTGGCACTCTGCTAGGGAGACAGTGGCTGCAGCTGACAGTGAGCTCTGTCCCTGTGCCTTGTCCCTCCCTTTCCTGCATTCCCCTGTGGACTTATCTGTTATTTGATGTGTTCGGCTTCCTTTCACTGTATCTCCCTGAGGGCAGCAGCTTGTCTGTTCCATTCACTGTGGTTGCCATGGGCACAATTAGGCTCAATACATACTTAAATCAATGGATGGTGAAGGTGATGAATGGGTGCATGAATCCGCAGTGTGGAGTAGATGTGGAAAAGTCTGGGTGGGCTGGCCTCCCCTGTGTTCTGTGGGGACGGCAGGCCCCTTCTTGTCCACAAGTTCAAGACAGCAAAGGCAGCAGCCTGGAGCCAGAAAGACCTCAGCTCATGCCTTGGCTCTGATCCTGACTGGGCAACTTCAGGTTTTCTCTGCTCTCTGAGTCTTACTGTTTCCTCTGGACTCAGTCACTGGATGATTTGCTGAGCACTTAACTATGTGAAGATGCTGGGGCTGCATATAGAGAAAGGATGGGTATTAGGGAAACATGGGGATTCAGATGTAGGCACAGAGTCTGCTCCTTTGGCTATTTCAGGAGTACATAGGCCTAAACTGGGTAGAAAAAGGGTTCAGAGCATCCTGAGTGGAGAACAAGCAGGCTGGGAGTCCTCAGGTAGAGGATGGGCTTGCTTGAAGTAAAATAATGTTGACATGGCCTGCACTTGGGGTTGGGTCGGGTGCACGGCATAAGAGGAGGAAAAAACCATGGGCCAGACCAAGCAGAGCTGCAAAGGCCACGTACAACCATAAGGCAAAGTGCCTGGTACTTGATTCCTGGGGTCTGGATAGAGTGATAGCCTCAGGAGGGGACACTAAGTCACATAGCTAAATGAGCGCTGTGACATTTACATGACAGAGGGAGGCAGCTTGGACTGCAGTGCAGCAGGGTACAGGAGAGAGGTGGACTGATCCGAGCCATCTTGGGCAGCAGATAAGGTGGCTGAGGACAGCCAGGCATTCTGTTCTTGCTGGGTATCAAGGACAATTGTACCCCTCTGCTTACTGAGCAGATGAACCAGTTCCCCTCATCAAGATGGAGGTATCCCAAGGTTTGCAGAGAGAAGCTTTCTTCACTCTGAGTCCATGGAACGGAGCAGGAATCAAGCATAATGCAGTTAGGAAAGACCAAGCAATCAATCACATTGGCTTAAATTAAGTGCAGCATCTAAGCGTTCTGCCTGGCAGCTCTCCACAGCACAGGCCAAGGTGGGTCACTGGCATATATAGATGGTCACCATTAGGAAGGGGCTCCTCATGGTTTTAGGTGGCATGCACATTTTAGAGGGAGGGAATAAGAAAAGTGTTGAGAGACTGAGTTCTAGACAAGCATTTTGTCCAGAATGAGCTGCAATGTCCTGGCAGGTGTGTGGACTTGAGCTGCAGGGCCTCTCTTTGAGTCCCAGCTGTGCAGCTCACCATTGGATGAGCTTGGGGGATCACTTACCTTCTCTGGCTCCTGTTTTCCTACCTACAAGAGGGCAGTATCAACAGTTGCTTTGGGAGGCTCTGTGGGTATTAAAAGGCCTTGTCAGCTAGAAACCACACGTAAATGCCAGGGATTAACAAGAAAGTTCTTTTTAAGCAATAAAACGAAACAAAAGCCCTACATTGGGTATTATTGAATTAATATTAGTTTGGAAGTATTAGGTATGAGAATGTCTTTATCCTTAGGAGAAGCATGCTGAAGTATTTAGGACTAAATGACAAAAAGTTCAAATGGTTCATAACACTCTTCCTTAGAAAAAGACCATGGCCTTCTGGAGGCAAGAAAACCCCATCTTCCTCCACATCCCTCTTCTCTCCACCTGGAACCTGAACTGTCCACAGTCCAAGGAGTGACAGCTGTGTGTGATGCGTGTGTATTCCTTTCTCTGTCGCTTTCCACCTTATTTCTTGAGATGATTTCTCACTGAACCTGACCTACTTGCCAAGCTCAGTGATTTGGCAAGACTGGCTGGTCAGTGAGCCTCAGGGATCCTCTGTCTCTGCCTCCCCAGCACAGGGATTATGGGCACATATAGCTGCACCTGAGTGATTTTTTTTTGTGTGTGTGTGTGTGTGTGTGTGTGTAATACATCTGCAATGGAAGGTAAGAGGAGGGCCTAGTACAGGAAGGTCCTTGGGGAATGTGCTCAGGGCTGTGTGTCACTTGATCCCTTTCTGAATGTACTCCTTTCTGCTTCCCAGCACCATCATGTGAGACGTTCTGCCCCACTACACCCTCTTTACCACTGATGGACTAACACCCTGAAACCATGAGCCAAGAGAAATCTTTCCTCATGTAAGTTTATCAGTCAGTGATAAAACCCAAAGATACCAGCCTCGATGGCCAGGGACAGGGAGCAGGCCAGAGAGGGGTAGAAAACCAGCTGGAGAGTAACCAGCATCCTCCTTTGGCAGGAGATGGAAGACAGAAGCTAAAATACCTCCAATTCCCTGTCTTCTCTACAGCTGAGAAACAGGAAGGTGTTGCATCATGGCCAACTTCTTCGATTATTGCAAAAGTTCAGACTGGTTGATCCTGGAAATATCTTTCTCACTGAGGCAGGAGAAGCTGGCCCCTCCCTCTGTGGCTTTGGACATGATCACACAAGGACATGATACCAGGGCTGCTGCAGCCTCCTGCCTCCACGGTGGAGGGATGGTCAAGAACTCTGTGACAGAGCTACACAGAGCACCTATGGCCAGGTTTCTTGTTATGAGAGGTTATCTCCCATTCTAAGGCCCTTTGGATGGATGGCTGTCTTGTTTCTGATCACCAGTATCCTCTCTGATGCACAGTCAGGACAAAGTGGCCTCCTTGCCTCAATTCCTTAGTCATATCTTCCTCCTCACCTTCTAGACTTCCAAACTCTGGTGGTAACAGCAATAACAATAACAATAATGGGGGGCTGGAGAGATAGCACAGTGGTTAAGAACACTGACTGTTCTTGAAGAAGACCCGGGTTCGAATCCCAGCACCCACATGGCAGCTAACAACTGTCCATAACTCCAGTCCCAGGGGATCCGACAATCTTTCTGTCCTCCTTGGGCATTGCATGACACGGGTGGTGCACTTACCTATACGTAGGCAATACATGCATATGCACAAAATAAAAATAATAAATAAAATGAAAAAAGATAACAATAATGGACGCAAGGAAGAGGGCGGCTTAGATAGGATGGTGCCTTATCAGAGGGCAAGGTGGAAGCACACTGCAGAATTGTCCACAGAAATCCAGGTGCTAGTCAATGGATTATGGAGTAAACATGGTCTGTCCTGCCAGACCTTGGTGCCTTTGATCAGCTCAATGCACCTGCCTCCCAGCCTCAGTGCATGTGGTGTATCACTGGCTGCAGATGCAGACAGCTCCTCGGCTCACTGGGCCTGGAGCTGCAGCACATTTTACTGAGAGCCCAGGGCTGCCGGAGTCTAACTCACAAGGAACGCAAACACCTCACCTGCAGCTACTTTGTCGCAGCTGGGCAAAGTTTGTAGTATAATTTCTGCTCCACAGCCACCTGGGGTCAGGGCGAGCCCCCGGTTGTCTTCCAAGCCTTCTCCATTGCTGCTGCACACTCCCTTTATAGATCTGTTCTGGGAGCTCTGCAGAAGATGGAGGCATGATACTGTATAAGTGGTTTGGGGGACAAACAAAAAGGCCTGCAGTGAAACTCAGACCACAGTACTCGATGCCTTGACGCTTCTGAGCTTTCCCACCAGCCCTGCCTGTAGGGAGAGTTGCCCAGGCCCACTCTGGCTTAGATTCTGACTCAAGAACTCATTTCATTTCCAAGTGACTTCTCTTCCCAGTGTCACTCACTTGAAGAGGGACCAGAAAGCCAGATAGATATAGAAAAGTAAAGTCTAGATCCTCTGGCCACTGTCCTGCTCTATGCTTTTACAGCAGGGCAGGAAACAGGAAGTCGTCAAAGGGATTGGGGACCTTTGCCTGGACACAGATTTATGTTCTCCCACTGAAAGTTCCTTTAGTCCTTGCCCTTTTCTGAGCCTAGGATGCATGGAATTTGGGATGTGTGCACTGAGGCGACTTCCCTTACTGCCCATTTCAGTTGTTTACCTGGAACTACATCAGCACTTCCCAAACCTGTTGCAAGTGAGATTCACTCAAGAGCTCTTCCCAGAACACATCTACATCCTCTTCCCACTTTCTGCCAGAAGTCTCAGGCATGAGCTCAGACACCAGCACTTTTCAAGCTCTGGGGTGACAGGGCTGAGAATCGCACTTCATAGAAGTATGGCTTCAGGAACCACTATACCCAGCAGGTCCTTCCTCAGGACCCACCTGTACTGGGCAGGTCTTCCTGTGGCTTGAACTTGCTGGCTGCTTTTATTTCTGACAAGAGGCTGTGACAGCCACATGGCCTCCCTCCCACAGCTCTTCTGGATCATCTTTATATTTAGTGAAATACTGTGTTCTTTAAAAATTAAATCTGTGGGGGAGAGTTGGCTCAGGAGTTAAGAGCACTGGCTGTTCGTGCAGAGGATCTGGGTTCAGTTCCCAGCATCCACATGGCAGCTAACAATGGTCTGTACCTCCAGTTCCAGGGGAATCTGACACTCTCTTCTGACCTCTGTGGGCACTGCATGACATGGGTGCACTTACACACATGCAGGCAATACACTCATACACATAAAATTTAAAAAATAAATAAAAAAATTAAAAACAAAATCTGGCTTCTCTGAAACTATGCTCACTGTCAGCTACTGCTAGCTGTACCATCCAGGACGGCCTGCAGGATGGACAGCTGGAGACCCAGTGTTGCTCTTCCTGCTGCCACCCGTGTTCCTGTGGATCTACCTTGTGCCTGAGACCAGGGGAGGCTGCGGACGGCCACACCTCCCGTGTGGACTTTCTTAGAGCATGGTCGCTTACTTCTGTGAAGAGCTTATTGGACTGCAAACAGTGCTTTCTAAGCCTCGTTTACCATGAGGCAGGACTATCACACAGCCATCCCTTACCTTCAAGGGTGTGTGCAAAGCCATCACCAACTGAAATACATAAACTTCAGTTATTACCCAGAAGAACATGCTTTCTCCCCAGTTTAAATACTTTAACACCCATTACTGAAGGAACAGACAGCCTAAGGCGATGGGTCAGCAACACTGAAGTTCAGAAGTCCTGAGCTTTTAATAGGGTTCCAAGTGCACACCAACGCCTTTTCTCCGACGGTCACACTGTGGATTCACTTGCTGTCTTTCTCTCGTGGTTGATAATTAGGAAAGGCTATGCCTCAACAAAAATTCATTTGATTAAGTGTCCAACATTCAATACCTGGCTTACACAGAAAAACAGGATCATTCATTTGGCCCTTTGTGGGAAAAAAATCATTTAATGAATGCTATGTGCCATTTTCATTGGTTCTTGGTGGGGTGATGAACAGTTGTTCTATCTCTGTATACCACCAGGTCATCAGCCTCCTGAACACTAGAAGAAACCTTGCTTTTTGAGTGTAGCTATGCACCAAAGACAAAGGCCGACCACTTTCCAACTCACGCCTGCCATCTGCTATGGCCACTGCTGCACTGCTTTGTGGTTTTGTTCATTAAGTCTCCATCCCTCTGCCAGACCAGTGGGTCTCAACCTGGCTGCCTACAAGCAGACTTAGAACATCGTAGACAGATGTATGAGTCCCAGTCACACAGACTCTGACTCAACTGGCCTGGAACAGAACTTCGTCACTGTTGATTCTAATGTGTAGACGGGTGCTGGAACTACTGCCAATGACTGCCGACTCTTCCTGAGCAGCACAGTCTCCTCCACCTGGTATCATCTCCAGCACCTGCTACAGAGCCCGGAACAAGACAGACTCACAAGCCCACTGTGTTACATGTGGCGTATACCTGGAAATGTGTGGAATCCTGGACTATCATAGCACAACACCTCCTTCTGCATGAAGCAAGGGTGCTTAGACTGCCATTTTACAAGGCAGTTTTGCTGTGGTGCTCACTTGCCATGCTTCTCCAGGCCCCCAGCCCACAGCTTGTAAAGACAGGGCCACAGTGTTTAGTCAGAAGTCAACAAACTGAAAAATAGTATGGTATTTAGAAATATATGGTAACAGATTGTATCCACGTGAAACAAAATAATACAAATAATGCCACACAGTCACTCTAGAGAACTCTGAGAAGAATAAATATCCATTTCTTCCATGTGGGCCTCAGGAAAACATTTTAGTAGCTATCAGCGTATAAAAGCAGAAATGAAATCATCCACGTCTTTCCTTCGGCTGGCTGATGAGTACACTGATGGATCCACTCCTTCATTCATCCACTGCATCTTCTTGAGCCTCTCCTTGGTACCAGGCACTGTTCTAGACATCTGGACATACGCTAAAATTCATGGAACTTAGGTTCAAGTGAGGAAGATGGAAAGCAGCAGATGAACAGACAGCATGCAACTTGGGCTATCGCTGGTGAAATGGGCAAAACGAAGCAGAAGGATCTCCCGAGGCCCTGGGAGGGCATGGGGCCCTGGTGCTGCTGGTGGCAAGGAGTCCCTGAGGAGATGATCTAGGTGCTGCCAACTGAGTTTCTAAAGATCAGAGACAGATGCGTAGGTGCAGAAGCTGGGCAAGCCTGAAGGTCGGGCAACCCAAACGCCAGGGGAAGGAGAGGTATAAATGAGAAACAAATCAGTCACCTCCCACCGTGCACCCTGGTGCGGCCTAGAAGCACACCATTAAGGTGACGGGTGAAGCCATCAGCCTTCCCTTGACCTGGATTGCTACCACAGGAGGGTCTGTAGAAGAAAACTGACGGGTGAGATTTCCTGCCATGGGGAAGCCATCCCATTGGGTCAAGCTCCACTTAATCTCTTAAGCAAATGAAGACAAAAACAAGCAAATGAAACCTCAGATGCTCCTCAGTTTACTATGGGACTACATCCCAATAAACCATGGTAAATTAAGAATATCCTAAGAATGCCTTTAGTATTCCTGGCCCAGCCCATCTTAACTACTCACAGAACTTTCATTAGCTTAATGCTGGGTAAAGTTCTCCAACACAAAAGCCTGCTTTATATGAAAAGCAGGAATCACATGGAATCTATTGAGTATTTGTGTCCTAAAAGCTCCAGCAACACAAGACATTTACCCGCATGACCGTGGCTGGCTGTGGGGTGGGTCCTCGCTGCTGCCTGGCACCGTGAGAGAGGGGTGGACTACATACTACCCCAGAAAAGGATCAACTCAGACTCAAAGCACTTTCTACTGAATGTTTCTCTTTTACACTATTGTAAAATCCAAAATCCCAAGTTGAGCCACTGTAAGCTAGGGACTATCAGCCCAAGAATTCTCTTTTCTTCTTTAATGGTGGAAAGGGATTGGGGTGCTGGACCAAAGCCGCCTCCTCGTAGGTCCATGTATCTTTTTCTTCAATTTAACCTCCCTTTAGATGGTTCCTACCCTAAAAGGCCTTTCCCCGAAGTCCAGCACTCTCTACGCCCCTCTGACCTTTTACTACCGTGGATCATACTGTACGTCTCTCTGTTCTGAACAGACTGGAATGCCAACCTGAGGTCATTTATGATGCTTTCTATTGTACTCAGCACAGTCTCAGCACATGGTAATTGCTCAACCAGTATTTGTTGAATGAACTTGGACTACATGATGTTGGGTTTTGCTGCATTTTTCTGGGCACAAAGTACTGAGGAGAGCCCCAGTGTTCCTGGACTTCTGTTCCCAAGCACATTCATGTCCATTCTACTCTTTCCACCTTAATCACTTTAAATGGACTGACAGGCACAATTGACCAATTAATAGCATCTCTGCTCTTGTTGCACCATTTGTAATCCATGATGCTCCTTCTATTTGCCATGGCCTTTCAATTTTTCATGACTCAAAATGGAGGACATGCATAATGAATACAAATAGCAAATTGATTAAACGTAACACGTGCTCTGCTGCTCTCTGGGTTTACGCCTGTTATTAATGACAGAAATCCAGCAAATTCGCATGAAAACACTGATGACATACAACCTTAAATGCAAGATGTTGGAGCACTAGGGCACTAAACTTTCCTAATTACTGAGCAACAGCAGACATTAATTTCCCAGACGGCAACCTCTGTAAATAAGAACATTGCCATGGCTTCTTCGCCCAAGTTGTTCCGGCTGATCACAAAACCCACCCTGTAACCTACAGACTGTCTGTGTGTTTCAAAAACCAGAAAAGAGATGCTCTTGAGAACTCACCTTACGAGTGCAGTATAAAGGACACCACTTGTGTAGAATCAAATTTATTGTCTACTACAGGGATTGCATGATTTTTAGAATGCTAATCTGCTCTGAAACAGATTCACATAACCTCTGCTGGTGAACTATGCATTAGAGCATCACAAAAGTGATAAAGAGAAATGGGGAAGGAGATGATGAGAAGAAAGCGGCCTGGCTAGATGTGCAGTTTGGGTCTCAGGCTGCCAAAGGACAGGCTGGTGTGCAGAAAGACAGCTACAAGGAGCAACCTTATTTCCCCATTAGTGGGAAATGTGAGGAGCAGGTATTTTCTCAGACTGTTATGGTGATTAACTTACTCAGGGTAGTACTGGAAAACAGTTACGCTTTTGTCTGCTAGGTCTGTAAACAGAAGAGATGGCCTGGTGTGGTGGCTCAGACCTGCAATTGCTGTGAGTTTGAGGGCAGCCTGGACTAAACAGTTCCTAGGCTACAAAATAAGCCTAGGCTACGAAGTCCCTGTCTCCAAAAACCAAACCAAACCAACTAACCAATCAATCAACCACCCACCCCGAAGATATAAAAGTGGATAGCAGTTGCTGGTGCCTATCTGTGCTGAGAAACCACACGCTCCCAGTGTGCTAGCCAAAACTGTTACTCTTTCCCTCCTCTAATGCAAACTGGCTACCCTGTATTGCAGGATGAAGGTTCAGGGAAGGAACAAGTGGTTGTGGTTCTGATCCATTTCTCCAAAAGGCTACACCTTAACAGATGTGCATTCATGATAACTGGGTTCTAAGTGGGTGCAATTCCAAACTGAGGGGTCTACCAAAATACGTCTTTCCAATTTAGGGCCACAGTGATTAAACCAAATCTACTCTTCTGTATTCAAAAGTGTGTGAACCCCAAAATAGACCTAGAACCAAGCACTTGGAAGTGGGTGGTTACTTGTGGGGAGAGGATGCTGCAGGAGTTGAGGTGGAAGAGAGATGGGGAAAGTAGGTGGCTAGACAGTAAAGGAGGTCTGATCACGTCAGTCACTCAGTGAAGACTGCCAGTAGATCACAGAAGAGACTGTGGGAAACTTTGAACGCACATCCCAGAATGCCCAGCCCTGGGGTAAGGGAGCTGAGAGTCACACTTCCCTACTGGCAGTGGTTGGTTAAGGGAACCTCCAGAAATTCGGATTCCTAGGGACTTCCAGCCCCCCTTGCTACAGACAAAGTAGGTTCCAGAAGCCTGTATGACAACAATGCAGTGAATACGGGTGAGGGGCCCACAGAGATGGCTCCAAAGTCACTCAAGGGTGTGGGAGTCCCCTGCAAATACAAACCTCTGAAGGCTTCTGTGCTCCTGACCAGTGTCCGATTGGTACACATGGTATAGTAGACACACTGATGAATGCACACTGAAAGGAACGGAAACTACTGGATTCTCCTCGCTATTCCCCTTCAGAGACGGCAAGACAGATTTCTTGTGAAAACTTAGGAAATACAGATGATCACCTCCCCCACCATCATATGTCTATGTGAGAGAATAAAGAATTCACAACTAGATCTAAAAGCAGCCAAATTAGGAAGAGAAAGACATCCACAGACCAAAATGTAAAAGAAAGCAACATACTGGCAGAGACAGGAAGAAAGGAATGAGGATTTCATTTATCATAATTTTTTTAAAAAACACCCAAAATCTTGGTAGCATCGCATACAAAGAAGCTGAGGTGCATGTCTGAGCAGGAGTATCCTGCTGTCAGATGGTCTCTGAATGTCACACATACCTCATCCTACATGTGAATTCATAATTAAAAGAACATTTTATTATTTTATTTTATGTGTATGAGTGTAATACTGAGGAGGTCAGAAGAAGGCATCAGATCCCCCGGAACTGGGGGATCTGTTACAGATGGTTGTTAGCTGCCATATGGTGCTAGGAATTGAACCCAGGTCCTTTGCATCTCTCTAACCCTATGAATTCCTCTTTTAAAGCCAAAGAATTCCTACGCATCTCCATTTCTTTTGACATCTGAGTTGCAAAATATTTTCTTAATGCCTAAATTTTAAAAATCCTACAAATCAGCCAGGCGTGGTAGTGCACGCTTGTAGTCCCAGCACTTGGGAGGCAGAGGCAGGCAAATCTCTGTGAGTTCAAGGCCAGCCTGGTCTACGTAGTGAGTTCTAGGACAGCTGGGGCTACAAGGAGACCCTGTCTCAAAAAAAAAAATCCCACAAATTCACATTTAGTCTTTAATTTTTATATGTATGAATGCAAAAATTTTAAAGCCTTATCTTAATTTTTTAAAAAATTAAATGTTTTGGCTATAAAATTTCTAGGTTCACTGTTGAATCAATACAGTTATACAATATTGAACTCAGCATAAGCCCTGCAAGATACAAAATTGAATGAGGTTTGAACCCTCAAAAAAGATCTTCATTTCATTCCAAAATATACTGTTTCCTACAGAAAGACTCACTGTTTTTGCTACTAACACTGAGATGTTGGCACATGCGTCTCTAATCTGTATGTGTCTGATCATTACTAGTCATAACCATTTGCACTCGGATCCTTGGGGCTTGTGTATGTCTACAAAGTCATCAGGTAGATTTCAGTGGTAATGTTCATCACCTCTACTAATTAACATGATGTAAACTTTTATGCTTCCTCCTCAAACAAAATACATTTTTTAAATTTGATTTTTTTTCTGTGTGTATCACACAGAACATCACAAACCATTTTATCAAACTGTACACCCACTTCCCAGATGGCACCTGCCATAGCCTCCCTCCCCCACTACAGCCCTTCTACGCTGATATCCCTGCTACTGTCTGCTGTGTTGTTGTAGCAGCCATCAGTTGTCACTATTCCTGTAGAGAAGACTGGGGTCTGCTGTTCATCTTCCCAGTTCTACGCTGGGTTACTATCTGGGAGTCCCTTTGGCCACCCTGGCCAACAACTCAAAAGAAGGTATCTCCTCTCTGGCATTGTTGCTTGTTATGTAGCCTTTAGCTATACATATGGACTCTTAAGAAATTATATTGGCCCCTTTAATCTTTGGTTATACTTTCCTTTTGGGTGTTTAAGGCCATACAGTTGGCCCAGATGAACCAATTTATTTTTACTCTTAAGGTCGTCAGAGGATCTGTTCCTCAAGGGTCACATGGCAAAGGTCCTGATCGACCATGACTGGCTTCGCTTGGAAGGAAGGAAATGTTTCCTCTGTGTTGACCCTCCTCTTTGTAGACTGGACACTG
>NW_008358988.1:126177-126688 GCF_000622305.1 Nannospalax galili
GGGTCCCCCCTTTCTCCCTTAATAATACCCTTCTCCTACGGTCCTACCTCTCTTGAGCTCCTTTCCCTTTATCCCCTAGGTTCTTTGTATACCCTTCCGTCCCCCCCTCCCTTAAACTAACCCAACTTTTATCCATCTTGCCCTTATTAAGGCCTGTTTCCTACTGTTCTTCTCTTTCCGGTTCTTTCTTTTCCTTTACCTCCCTGTTTCCTTTCCATTATCCTGGTTCCTGTAGTTATGTCTGGATACATACTCACTTATCAGGATTTGATTCTAGGATCCACATATGAGAGAGAACACACGTCGATTTTTTTCTGAGTCTGTGTTACTTCACTTAGTATAACAGTTTCTAGTTCCATCCATTTTCCCAGAAATTTCATGATTTCATCTTTCTTTACTGCTGAGTAAAACTCCATCATGTAAATGAACCACATTTTCATTACCCACTTGTCAGTTGAGGGACACTTAGGTTGCTTCCATCTCTTAGCTATTGTGAAAAGAGCAACAAACA
>NW_008358988.1:127009-127775 GCF_000622305.1 Nannospalax galili
TTATTTCTTCTTTTGAGAACTCTCTGTTCAGCTCCTTAGCCCATCTTTTAATTGGGCTACTTATTGTCTTGATTCTCTGTTTTTTGAGCTCGTTATATATTCTGAATGTTAAACCTCTGTCAGATGTGTCACTGATGAAGATCCTTCTCTCTGGTCCATAACCTTTCGACCTCTGACAGTGACTCTGCCATGTAAGTAGATGAGAGGTACCTGAAGGGTCAGATTGTGGCCTCCACGGTCATGCCCATACAGGTCCTTATCTCCAACCCCATCACATCACACTAGTTTAGTTTAAATAAGGTCAAGAATATGGGGTACAGGCAAACCTCACCAGCACCCAAATGTTCCTGCCCACGCCGGGGTCCCTCTGAGGCCCTCTGTCTAAGGCCTTTCATTACCATAGCAGGTACACTTCTATGACATCACGGAACTCGGAACTCACTGTAATCGGGCCCCATGTAGGTCATCCAGGCCCTCAGGGTCCTCCAGTCCTGGTGGATTCTTGCTCCCAGCAGACATGGTCCTCAGAGATGCTTTAGGGGAGTGGGCAGAGGCTTGATTCAGACACACTCACCTGGGGACCACCAAATGTCCAGTCCTCTTTGTCCTTTGAGGAACCTTCGTCCCTGGGACAGGGGGCAAAGAAAGTGAGGCTCCTACCACAGCTGCTGTGTCCCAGTCTCAAACACTGCATATCACTTCCTCTGCTCGTTTTCCATCAGGGTTTCCAAGTCAGTACGCCTGCAGGGTACCACGTTCTGCTCCT
>NW_008358988.1:128196-145387 GCF_000622305.1 Nannospalax galili
ATCTTTTTTAAATGTTAAAACCTCATTTAATTTTATGTCTTATAGAGTTTATAATGAGTAAAAGATTGTATAAGCACAATAATTCATCTGTAAACCTAAAAATTTATAGCCAATCTTGAAACAGATGCATCTTAGCTCTGGAAATTGTTATTGAATATGTCAATGCTGTTGTCATGAAATGCTTCTTCTAATTGTGTGGTTGTTAAATAATTTTAAAAAATTAAATGTTTTAAAAAACATAAATCCTGTCTTAATTGCTTGGACATGTTACACCTCAGTGTGAGCCCAGACAGCATTTGAACAAAATCCTAAAACAAGAGCGTATTCAAACAGCAGAGACTCCAACTTCCTCAGACATGCCCAGATCTCTGTCCTAACAAGGCTATGCATGTGGGCTCTCATGCCCTCTTAAAGATATCTGCTTTCAGGGTTGGAGAGATGACTCAGTGGTTAAGAGCACTGGCTGCTCTTGCAGAGAAATGTATACTTTTATTCCATTTTGATCTGATAGTCTATAAGAAATTGCCTCAGCTTTCTTATATTTGTTAAAATTTTCTTTGTATCTTAAGACATGTTCTGCTTTAGAGTAAGTTGTATGGTCTGCTGGGAATATGAATTCCTGAGTGTTTGGGTGTAATACTCTATACATATATCTTTTCAGTCAATATATTCTGTAATGTTATTATTATTTTTTTGCTTTCTTTTTTGTCTCAATGACTTACTGCTAGTGAGAGTCAAGTATTGAAGTCATCCCTCTTATTTTGTCGATATAGGTTAGTGCCTTTACATTGGGTAATATGTGTTTATGGAATTGGGTGTGCTGTTTTTGGTATATATATTGCTTCCATAATCAATGTGCAGTGACTTTCATCATGTCTAATTGTGATCAGAAGTCTATTTTAAGGCATTGTAAAGGGTCACCTTCTTATTTGCTTAAAATGTCTGTGATGGCTAGTCATTGCTGTCAACTTGTCTGGTTCTAGAATTAACTGAATTGAGACAGACTTCCTTGATTAGATTTTTTTGAAGCTGGAAGACCCACCCTAAATGTGGGCATTGTCTACTGATGACAGCCCATATAAAAGGTCATGACAGATGGGAGCTTTCAGTTTTTGCCTGCTTGCTTTTTCTCTCATGGATGAGTTTACCTTGTTTCAATGGTCTTCCTTTGCTGAAAGTAGAATCAACTTCTCTGGATTTCAGTGAATACTGAAGACTAGTAAAGCCTTAGGCATCTTTTGCACCTTCAGCACCAAATTGGGACTGCGGAGACATCCAACTTCATGGTCTGAGAAACTTCTGGATCCTAACCCTCTCCAGTGTGGTACATCCATTTTTGGACTACTCAGACTCTATCCAGTGAGCCAATCTAATAAGTAACCCTAGCTATCTGTCTGTGGGAGAAAGGCTTGAGCCTAGGGTGAAAGTCTTATTGACAGCCATACAATGCCAGTTCTCGGGTATCTGACACCCTCTTCTAACCTCCATGGGCATTGCACAAGATGGGTACCCCTTCCTACATGCAAGCAATATACTCATACTGCCTACATGCAAGCAACACATACACATGACATCTGCTCTCTTAATCCAGGGAAACTCACTGTGGGATCCAGGAGACTGATTTTTTTCTGTTTGGCCAATCAGTGAGCCTGTTCAACTGCTGGATTCCACATAGGATTGTGTGCAACATGCAAACAGTGCTGCTCTCTTGTGGGAGACAGGCTTGAGCCTAGGGTGAAAGTCTTATTGACAGCTATACAACAGGCTCGAGGCATCGGCCCCACCGCTGGAGCCACAAGGAACGCCTTGTAACATTTGCTCCCATTGGCAGATCATGAGACTGATGCCTAGAGCTCACTGCTCCCTACTCACCACCCTTGGAATCCAAAATCGTAACACTTAGATATTGCAACAGTTAGGGTCAAGTGTTTTCCAGGAATCCAGGCTCTGTAATCTGAAACCCAGTATGCTAATAAGGCATCCTACCCGCTATTCTGTGATAGGATGTTATGTCTGTTATGCTAATAGGACGCTAAGTCTGTTATGCTAATATGGTATCTTACTTGCTGTACTGTGATGGGACGCTAAACCTGTTGTACTAATAAGGTATCCTACCTGCTGTGCTGTGATTAGACCACTACCCCTATATGAGCTTGTACCTTCCTACAATAAACCAGACCTGTGTCACTGAACCTGGTCTCCTCTGTCTGAATGCAGCTCTGCTGACACAGTCTTCTCACCAGCCCTGGGGTCCGGGACCGGGCAGAAGCAGTGATGACAGAAGATGGCACCAGGCAGGCAGAAGAGCGGCCTCAGCACCAGGCAGGCAGAAGAGCGGCCTCAGCACCAGGCAGGCAGAAGAGCGGCCTCAGCCCAAGGCGAGTGGAGGAGCAGCCTCGATGCCCGTGAGAACAAAGGAGCGACACCCGTGAGAACGGAAGAGCAGCCGCTGCTGGCGGTGACCGCACTGTCTCATTAGGTTTTTAATGGCATTTACTAAATATAAGAAGGATGTGTGAGTATGATTGTAGACAGTACTGCTTAGAAAGTACTGAAGCAATTGCTTAGATTCACATTTATTATAGTGTGATCCTGAGTCTAAAAAAGAATTGACATTTTCTGTAGGCAAGCTTATTAGATAAACTCAGACCCTGAGAGACCTCTCCCTCTCCTAACCTCGTCCCAGGCGGGATGAGGGGAGGAAGCTCAGGCCTGACAGCACTAACTGCCTATGGTTTGCTTTTGTCTTGTACTTCTATTATGGTCTCAGCGTGCATGTGGCAGAGCATATATGCACACAAATGCACTTTGCTAAATTTAAAAGAAATAGTTTTCCTACATCTCACACTTAGGGACTTATAAAATATGGTCTTAAGAGCCAGCAAAACTCACTACTATGCACAGATAAAAGAACCTCTTATTTTGCTAAATACTTAAGAGAATTTATGTGGAGAAGGAACACAGCAGCCTGTTGGATGAGATGGTAAGGGAACACTTGAGTGTAGCTTACCTACACACGTGTACACAAGGTGAGGGCACATGTGTCCACATACTCCAGAGATAATGGTTAACTCTGAGACACGCATTCAAGAAACCCATCATTTCATCTTGGCTTGTTTTTCCCACATGTTCAAGTTCAGTAATAGCAGCAGCTTTGGAAGTGTCAGGCCCCAATCAGTCAGGAAGATTTGTTTAGAAATTGTGACCGGTCACAATGTACTGTTATTTAATCTCCACTTTATTCAACACTCATAACAAGTATTTTCTATTATGCAGGCTTCTGTGTGGTGAGGTGTGTCCTGCACACAGAAGCCAACTCTTCAGGCACCCACAGAGCCACTGCCAGTTGACACTGGCAGAACACTGATGCCCACATGCCTACAGCATGGGGGAGGGGTTCAGTGTGTATCTGTGGTGCCTTTTTTTCCCCTTTTTTTTTTTTTGAGACAGGGTTTCCCTTTAGCCCCAGCTGCTCTGGAACTCACTATGCAGACCAGGCTGGCTTAGATCTCACAGAGATCCACCTGCCTCTGCCTCCTAAGTACTGGGATTAAAGGCATGCACCACCACATCTGGCATTCGATGCCTTTTTGATGGCTGCCACTTCTGATGTGGCCCATAAGCAGGCTATACTGACAGTAAGACTAAAGCTGGAGGGGGCTGGAGAGATGGCTCAGTGGTTAAGATTACTGGCTATTCTTACAAAGAACCCAGGTTCAGTTCCCAGAACTCATATGGTGGCTAACAACCATCTGTAACTCCAGTTCCAGGGGATCTGACACCCTCTTCTGGCCTTTGGGGGCATTGTATGACACAGGTGAACTTACATATATGCAGGCAAAACACTCATACACATAAAACAAAAATAAATTAAAAAAAAAAGACTAAAGCTAATGAGATTTGGGTTTTAGACTCATGTAGTTCTTTTTCCCTGAGTAGCTACATATGGGACACAGTTAGAAACAGTTATAGGGATAGGATGTGATGCTGTGCATAGAAGTCCTCTCAGGACAGCATTATCTAGCCCTAGATGACTAAAGCTTAAAATAAGTCTACATAAATTTCCAAAACCCATTAGCCAATTCTTATATTTACAAAATACAGTTAACAATGCACTGCTGGTTAAACTTTTGCAACAATCTGTTAAAAATCTGAACCATAACATGTCAGGATGATAGTGATCCAGATATACAACGCTAAATTGAAAATGCTGTGAGCACTAATAAGAAAACCAATAAACAACTAAAAAATGAAAAATGAATGCTAAATCAAAAAGTCTGTCTCTAAAACTTGAGAAAATTCTGTAAGCCACAGATGTTTATGAAATTTGTATATGGTTGAAAATAGGGATGTTAAGTTAGAAAGGCATTCAATAAAGTTGCAAAATATGCAAATGGTGTGAAAGTGTCCAGGAAACAGCAACATGGAAAGATGAGGCGGATTCTGATAGGGTAGAAATGCCGTAGCACCCACTTGACAGTGAGGAGTGGGCAGTGTGGAGGTGGAGTTTGACGTTGAATGGAGGAAAACGGAAGGTTCTGACTAATAGATCACAATACTAAGAACAGAAATTTGCTAACCATGACCCAGTGAGATCAGTAGGGAGGGGGGTATCACTGCTACACTGAGGATACCAAAAGGAAATTAGCAGAGTTCTGCTCCCCTCACTACTCAACAGGCTTCTCAAAATGCAGCACACTTACATGTGACACATGTTGATAAAACAGTTGGATTTTCATTTTTGGAAAAGGCAGATTGGATAAAATGCTGAAGGAATAAAACGAGGCTGGAAACAAGGTTCCGCAGTTAAGAGCACTGGCTGTTCTTGCAGAGGACCTGGGTTCAGTTCATAGCACCTGCATGGTGGCTGTGTATAACTCCAGTTCCAGGGAATCCGACCTCCTCTTCTGACCTCTATGAGCACTGCATGCATGGGTGTCCTTACATACATGCACACAAAACACTCATACACATAAAGTTAATAAACTGAATAAACTTTAAAAAGATAGATTAAAACCTTATTTTTATTTTGTTCAATCTCATTTTAAGTTTAAACTAAGGCTTACATAGCACCTACTACCTATTGAGGGCAATTTACAGCATTTCATAAACAGCCAGTTAAATCATCTTAACAAGGTAAGAAGATGCCATTATGATGGTACTTTACAGATAAGAAAGCAGAAGCTTGGAGCGGTGGAGCGACCTGCCCAAGGCCACAGGAGGAGCTGGGCTGCACCTGGGGATCAGGCTCCACAGTACCTGAATTCACTGTGTGATGCTGCCTTTCTAAGCAAAGGGGTGTGACATATTTTGATTTTGTCATTATAATTTCTCTGCTTCTGAATCTTTGGAAGATTAAGTGACTATACCATACAATTCTACATGTTTTATGAATGGATAAATAGTGAAGAAATTCAACCTTAAATTATACCCATTATCTTTATGATATACAGGACCTTAAGAGTCCTTTTAGAGAACTAAGTTGATATAGCACAAAAATAAACAAGAGAGTAGATGGGTGTGATGGCTCATCCTGGGTGTCAGCTTGACTGGATCTGAGATTAACTGAAATAAGAGAGATCTTCTTGATTGGGTCATCTGAAGCTGGAAGACACACCCTAAATGTGGGGGTTACCTTCTGATGGCAGCCCATATAAAAGGCCATGGCAGAGGAGAGCACCTGGCTTCCTGCTGCTTGCCTTCTCTCTCACTGGTGAGTTCGTCTTGCTGCTGTAGACTGAAGACTAGCTGATCTTTTTGGAATTTGTCAGACCTTCAGCGCCAGATTGGGACTACTGAGACATCCAGCCTCGTGGACTGAGCGACTACAGATTCTCAGCCTCTCCAGTGTGGTGCAGCCATTGTTGGACTACTCGGACTCTATCCTGTGAGCTAAGCTGATAAATCTCTATATGTATATATTCATTCTACTGGTTCTGTTTCTTTGGAGAACCCTGACTAATACAATGGGTTAGGAAAGATACATTTTCCTATTATCCAGCAATAATTTTCACATTGAGAGCAGATTAGAAAGCAACCAGAACAAATGACCAAGAATAAATTCCCACAAGTGTCAGAGCCTCATCCTAACAGAACAAGGCGTGACAGCATTCTTGAGAAGTAACCCCTTCACAAGGCGCTAATGTTAACAGCTCCCAAGACACTGCAGCCCAAAGACTGGTGTCCTGAAGGGTGAACCTTCCCAGTGAAGGTCTCACAAAATGCACCTTCCCCTGCAGTCTCCACTCTTCATGGCTGCAACTCACCAACAATGCAGCATCGCTCACCCACTCACCAAACATTCACCAAGCTTCCATCCAGTACCACAGTAATCTTCTAATAAACTAGATGCTGTTTCTACTCAAGAAGTCCATTTAGAGAGTATGAAGTTGGATAAATAATTATAGTCGTGAGCTAAGCATCATTAGAGGTTTCATAAGCAGCAGTGTCTTTTTAAAAAACAGGCCACAATCTCTGGCACTAGCTAAGAATTTACTCAGCGTGCAAAAGTCAGCAAAGGAGAAAGGAGAATTTTTCATCAAAAAATCAACCAAAATGGACCCCAAATTTCCTCAGAATGAGCACTCAAAAATTATTATATCTACATTTTGTGTGCTCAAAATGTTAAAACACATGGTAGATATTTTTGAAGGGCCAAAATTAAATTACTAGAGATGCAAACTCTAACAGCTGGGATAAAAATTACGTTGATGATTACAGAAGAAAACTTTAGTGGACTTGGAGACTCATTTTACAAAGGGGAAAGAATTTTATACAACTGGCACAGCATCCGGAGCTGTGAGAGCTCTTCCAGAGGCTTTGAAGGGCAGAAAAAGTTTTAAAAAGTAATGGTTCTTGGGCTGGAGAGATGACTCAGTGGTTAAGAGCACTGACTGTTCTTGCAGAAGACCCGGGTTCGATTCTCAGCACCCACATGGCAGCTACGAACAGTCCTTAACTCCAGTTCCAGGGGAATCCGAAGCCCTCTTCTGACCTCTGTGGCACTGCACTACACGGGTGCACTCACACACATGCGGGCAATACACTCATACACATAAAATAAAATTAAAAATTAAAAAAAGTAATGGCTCAAAAATTTCAACTGCGACAAAATAATAAAATCACATTTATGAAGCACAAATATGTAGGAAATTACATCAAGATATAACACAACAAATGTGCTTAAAGCTGGTGATAAAATAAATCTTTAAATAGATTTTAATGGCACATTATGTAGAAAGGATCAAATATAAAGGATGGATAGATTTCTAGATGGAAATAATGCATGTGAAAAGACAGCCAGACACTTTTGTTTTCTCCCCAACTCTGTTTACAGTGGTATCAGAAGGTACAAGCTAGCAAGGTATTATTGAAAAACTTCTCTTTTGTAAAACTATATTTATTTTTGAGAATTTCATACGATATATTTACATAATTTTGATGCCTCCCATTCCCTCCAACTCCCTTTTAATTTCTTGTCCTTTTCTTTGACTATTATTGTACACACCGCGCCCCGCCTCCCAAATGCACTGAGTACATTTATTGATGCTCATCCGTTCCTGTGTTTAGGGCTGCCTACTTGGGATTAGATAACCTCTCAGGGAGCTAGTCCCGTAGAAACTATTCTACCTCCTTCAGCATCTTGAGGTGGGGTCCAGTAAAATTTCCCTCATCTACTTTGGCATGACAACTGGTTTTGTCATTGTGCAGATCTTGTTAGACTAACAAATTATGGAGATTTCAATGGTACAGTTTCCTTATTAAGTCTAGAACGTATTAACTAGCAGCAGGTGACTTGTCCCTCTGGTTCTTACATTCTTTCCTCCCCCTCTTCCCTGAGTCTTAGGCATAGACCATGCATTGTAGAGATACCACTTAGGTCTGGGCATTGCACAGTCACTTATTCTCTGTGTCTGACCAGTTGTAGAACTTTGTAATGGTCTCCATCTGTGGCAGAAGGAAGCTTCTTTGATGAGTGGTGAGAGGTGCACTTGTCAGGCTGATCCTGGTCTATTCCAGGGACTCTTATCTTTTTAAAACACTCAATACCTTAGGCAAAAAATCTTGCATATCATTGTGAAATTTCCAAACCACAGAAATGCACAGAGGATCCCCCAAAGTTTCTCAGATAACTGAACAGATCATTTACAAAGGACTGTAACTGGAGTGACATTCATATCCAAAATGCAGCGGAGGAAAGAAAGGGAAAGGTGATGGTATGATATAAATTCCCATCCAAAATGGGAAAAAGATGCTAGACACTGTATAAAGGTAGAAAACTTCCAAGTAAAAATGCAAGCATATTATTTAGAAGTGTATGGCTAAATACCAGAAGGTCTATAAATAGGTTAAAAACTTTCTGCCTTTGGACTCCCAAAGACCGAAGAAGGAGGGCCTGGAAATACACACAATATTTTAAAACCCTACTTGCACTACTTGTTTGATGTGACTTCAAAATGCTTTAAGGATACAATGAGTACATGTTGACATCAGAGCCCAAAGCCAAGTGAATGGACACGAGTGGGTGTGGCTGTGCTTTTCACATGCCCAGGCATCCTAAGTTACATGCTTTGTGGCTAGCTGTTTTCTTCCCCAAATATCCATGGATTCCACTAGGTCTCTCTCGATCCTTCCCTCTCCCCTCCCCTCCCTCCTACCATGAGATGAGCTAATGTACTAGATCACATGTTCCCTTCCATGATGGCTCAGCCTCACCATGGCAGAAAGCCCACTGGCCATGGACTGGCAACTCTGAAAACAGCCAAAATCAATGGTTCCTTCTCCCTCTCCGGCATTCCTGTGCCTGACAAGCAGCTGACTTGATCTGAGAATTGAAGAGACTTGATCTGAGAATTGCCAGGGAGACGGTCGGTGGGATTAGGAATGTCTGTGCACTCTTCCCTAAACCAAGGATCCTTGATTCCACAGACTCCAGGGTACTGTCCATGACACCATGTCCCTAAGAGCAGGATGCTGGTGATTCCCAACTTGGTTTCAGACAGTGCAGCTTCGAGTCTCTCAGGGAGGAAGCAATTGCTGTTTCATTTTCTTTATATCAAGGAGAAAACCTTAGTTGTAGCACTATTACATTTTTAGTCCTTTCTTGCCCTGTAATGTCACTAAATCTCCTTTTGAAACAAGGCCCCTTCCCTAGACCTTAGGTAAGGGAGCATCTCACTAACTTGTTATGTGCATTTCTGTGGTTACTGTGTCCTTTATATGTGACAGGTGAAACTAGTTTTCCATTGTGATAGAGACAAAGCTTAAATTTATCCCTTTACATAAATTTATGATGAAAAACTAAGCAATTTAAGGACATTAAGCAAACAACAGCAAGAGAACCCTATCAAGGTAGCTCTTGTGATGCTGGTTTCCAAGTCCCTGGTGTGCGGGGTGTTGGGACACATCTCACAGCTCTATCTTGGCTGAGCCCCTTGCATGACTCCTGAAGGACAGAGAATTGGGGGCGGGGAACAACCTGGCTTAAGCTGGACACCAGAGCATTTTCTGCTCATGGTTTTTAATAATCTCCCAATTAAATGCAACTGTTGAGATACAGGCCAATTTAAAGTGCACAATAAAACCTGGAATATGGCCCTGGGAGTGTGGGCAGCTTCTGAAGAGTAGGGAACTGCTGAGCTAGGCTTTTTCCTTTTCCAATTATACCAAAAATATATAAAAAACCTAAAAAGATAAATAAAGCAAAACCCCTCCTGCGTATAATGAATGCACTCATCATCTCCACAGATCCCACTTCTGGCCAACAACCCAGACATAAAGGTGGGAGAGAAGTCTGACACCTCTGTGTTTGAATATGAAATGCCCTCCACAGGCATGGGTGTTGAGCACCTGGTCCCCAGCTGGTGATTCTGTTTAGAAGGTTCTGGAAATGTTAGAAGGTGGGGGCCTTGTTGGAGGAAGTGGGCCTCTGGGGTGGACCTTCGAAGGTTATACCTGATCCACCCCTTCCTACTTTTGGGCTCTAGTCGCTGATGGTAAACTGCTCTATTTCACCACATGCTCCTGTTGCCGTGATGTTCTGCCTCACCACCAGCCCAGAAGTGAGGGAGCCAGGGACCATGGACTAAGACCTCTGAGATGAGGAGTCAGAAGAATAATTCTTCTGTTCAAATTGTTTATGTTATGTTATGTCATAACGAGGAAAGTCTATCACAATGCCCAAGCTGTTCTGTCACTTGAGCTATGGAAGTGGGTGTTTGCAATAGACACTATTCCACATCTGCAGGATTCTCTCCCTGTGTGAATGGTAGGCAGTATCAGATCATGGCAGAGGGCTCAGCTCCAAGTCAGTGAGTACGACCATTTGGAAAGCACCAGTGCTGCCAAGCTTGCAATGGTCATTGTGCCCTGTCCGCAAGGAAATTTGGACAAAAGAGATGCAAGAGAATAATAACCCTAGGTCACACAATGGGACAGAAGGCACCATAGATGAAGGTTAAAACAGGCCATAGTCTTGGAGATTGAGACATGCCCAGCAGACACAGGAACACAATGCAGTGCACCCACATACCACACATAACCACCCTCATACCACATTAAATCACTTAGAAGAAAGTGATTCCTTTTTTTAAAATTTTTACAAAAATTTTATTGAGAATTTCATACATCCATATAAAATTCTTTACAAACCACATCACATCCATATTAACACACACACCATATCACACACCCCTCCCCACCCTACACAAATACCACACCTACCCATACACACATACCACACCTACAAGTACACACACTACATACAAAACACACCACACCTGCTCACACAAACACCACACCCACAAACCCACCATACTTACCTATTATACTTGCACTCCCTTCAACAGAAACAGCCTTATTTCACAGAAGACTAACAAAAGGGAGTCAGCATAGAGTGAGTCCCTCAGTACAGACACTTCTCTCACAACAACCTACTTACAACTGGGGGAAAAGAGGCCCTGTTAGTTCAAGGCTAACAAGTAAACAAGCAGTGTGCAACCTGGCACAGGAGAACAGGACTGTATCATACCCACAGAAGTACATACCACACCATACATTACACATCACACACACACACACACACACACACACACACACACACATTCATAACTCCTGTAGATCAGTAGGCTAAATAAACCATTAGAAAAATGAGCAAAGTGTTTGAATGAGCAAATCATAGAGAGGAAATACCAATAGCCAATAAACATGATAAGTGGTTCAATCTCCTTAGTAATAAGAGAAATGTACACTAAAATAGAGAGTGCTGTCTGACACCTATTAAAGGAATAGACGTTTTAATGTCTGATAATATTAAGAGTTGGTGAGATGCAGGAAACTAGGTGGAACTGGAATATAGATGAAAAGCTCCATTTTGGAGAGCGGGGTGAACATAGCTATCTCTTCTATCATGTGCACATTCTGTGGCCCAGTAATTCCACCTGCATGTATAAACCTAGACTAGAGAAGCATCATGTGCCTAAGGAAGTCAGACTGCAGGGACATTCCTAACGGTGGAAAATTGAAGCATATGCTGAGGTGGAAGAAAGCTAAATAAACTACAACATAGACATTCCATAAAACACCATAAAAATTAATTCAAATGAAGTAGGACTAGACAGATTATTACAGAAGGAATGAAAAAAGTCGGCTGCAGGAAAGTCCACACAAGCTTATACACATAAAGGGAACAAAGCCTCTTAAAAACACTTCTGTCTAGTTGCCTAACGTTATTGATTTTCATGGACTGTGCTTGAATGTATAAAAAGTGTCTGAGAAATGCTGATACTGATCGCTGGAAGGGTGGAGGATATAGAAGAGAGGAAGGGAAACAGGAATTTGTCCTGGGACGGCGTCCAAAGTGACCCTAACTTCTCTGTAATGTTTTAACATCTTTTCAGAGTTGATGTTTATTTATTACTTGAATAATTTTAATCATATAACAAAAACTTGTAAGGAATAGCACCAACAGTCTAAGGGCAGAGAGAAGGGGACAGTGGTTAGCCTACTGGTATAGGGCATGCACCTTACTGATTCCTAAGTACAGTGACTGTCCTAGAGCCATCTTTGGAAGGCTGACCACAGGGGCCTCCCCTCTGTAGACAGTCCTCAGAAACTGAGTAGGGCTCACAGGCCTGGGACCCATGCCTCCCTCTCTTCCTGTGGGAAAAGACTGAGATCCAACTAACAGTCTAGGAACCTTGCTGGTAGGATTTCACCCAGATAATACACACATGGGGTAAAGGACTCTTTATTTGCTCCTGATTAAATTTTTACAACTACTTTAGCAGCTAAAATAAAGTCCCCAAATGTGGTCTCAGGGCACTCACACTGCAAAATAGCACAAAATGGCAGTAACTCTCTGATTTCTTAAGGCAGAGGTCAGAAACCTACAGTGTTTCCTTCAGGAGCTTCAACTTGCTAAAATGCACAGCCGTTTGAGAGCAGATTTTCTTCCTAAATGCCTTGAAATTCATGTTCTTTTTAACTGCCCAGAATTCATGTCACTTGTGTGAAAAAGCTATAAACATACACGATCGTAAAAACACACTTAGACATCCTGAACAAAATCAATGGCGTATTATTTTAGTTTATTATTCCTTGTAGAATTCACACTGGTCTTCCTCCTTTGATATTTATTTATATGAAAGAAGCAAAAGAACATTAAATGTCACACTTGGGACAATGCTAATGCTAGAACTGAACAGAATATGTACAGTGTCTGCCTTAATTTAAGAAAATGAAAGCAGTCTTTTCGAATCAACCTCCCATCATGTAGGACAAAGCTGAAGGTCACTGTATTACTCACTTCAAAAAGCACTGATAAGTATTAAAATGGAGGTTCCAGAGATCTGAAGTACTGTTAGCTTGCTTAAGTAGCTTGTTCCTTCATAACTGGGGATGGAAGACAGCAGGGGTGGGGGTGGGGATGACAAACACTGTAAGAATACAGTCCCCACCCCTGGGCTTTGTTACTCCTCTTTGGAACCTCTAAGCTATTTATTCAAGAGGTCCTGCGCTATTCTCAACTTTGCTGCTCTTATGAAAAATTAACAATTTTCCTCCCTTCAATAGAAACGGCCTTATTTCACAGATTAACAAAGGGGAGTCAGTGCCAAGTGAGTCCCTCAACACGGACACTTCCTTCACACTAACCTACTCACGGCTGGGGGAAAAAGAGGTCTTGTTAGTTCAAAGCTGGCAAGTAAACAGGTAGTGTCCAGCCCGGCACAGAACAGGACTATATTCTTGCCACAAAAGCAGCAAGCCCAAACAGCAAGCCTGACCTCACCCTACTCAAGCCTCCTCATAAGGAGGCAGAGGGACCGCTAGGTCTGCAAGCTATTGTTGAGAAAGCCAGATTTTGCAGTAGGGGGCTAACAGGTGAATGGTTATCTCATACCCAATTGCTAGAGCAGAAGCAGGAGGATGCTTTCAGTTTAGTCCCCAAATGCTCCGCTGACACTTTTGAACCAAGCTCAGAACTGGCTCCTTGAGGAATAGAGGAGCCGGGGGCAGGAGTGCGCTTGCTCCAGAATGATGACCCAGGCCAGGAGAGAGTACAATTGGAAAAATAAAGCTGGTTCAGGTCCTGTTGTTTGTAAGCACTGATCTTTGTTTTAATATGCACTTGTAATCATCAAAGTAATTTCTGGGAGATTCCACTTCCACAGTCCTCCACTCATACTACTTTAGAGGTTAACTGCACTCCATCTTGAATGATGGCTCCTTCCTTAGGGTTGAAGAAATGATGCTGTAGTTGGTAGGCATGAACCTCCCCCAATCTGACACTTCGCACTTCCACTCTGTGTCCAGTGCCCTATGGTGAGCTGGGAGAAGGGCAGCTTCATGCAAGGCTCCAGGTGACTGCCTCAATGGCAGTCAGGGACTGTGTGTGGTAGCAACTGAGGGGCCCCTTTCTCTCTCAGAATGGCTATTATAAAAAGAAGAAAGAAAACAACTGTTAGGGAGGTTGTGGAGCAAAATGAACCTTTGTACACTGTTGGCAGCAGGGATATAACAATACTGAGCTATCCAGCAGCCCTGTTTCTATTTTTCTTAACAATTTATTGTGTCATGCTGAAGTTTTATTATGCTTTAGACTCTAATGGTGGCTTCTAACAGACTTCTCTCATTCTTGTTGAACTGATTATAAGTCTTATTAAATCTTCACATATTAAATTCTAAAAGAGATGGATCTAATGTATAACTTTCTGATTTATTGGTTGATTGCCATTTCTGAGAGAAAAAAATTCTCGTGCATATTTATAACATTTCCTTAAGGAACAAAGTTCATTTTTATGCCATTGTGAAATGTTGTGCTGTGGAGATAATGATTTTCTGATCTCTGATAATAAAATGTTGACAGTAGTAAAAGCCTTATGATAGATTTTAAAGCAAGAATTGACTTTGCTTTCATTGCCTGCTCTTTGAAGGTGTCTGTTCATGGCTCTTCCTTCTTCCTGGATATTTTTTTTTAGTTATAATTACACTGAAAATGAATTTCATATGTAAAAAGAAAACTTTTGCCTTTTTGATAGAGTCTCCCTGTAACCCCAGGTGGTCTGGAACTGGCTATGTAGACGCCTTCATTTCACAGAGATCAGCCTGCCTCTGCCTCCCAAGTGCTGGGATTAAAGGCGTGGGCCACCAAGCCTGGCTTTTTAAACATACCACTGCTTGTCAGACTGAAATCACAGCAGACTAGAGACCGTTGGTCAGCTTTGAATCCCAGCCCTGCTGCCTGCCAAGTGGAAACATAGGCAAGTCACTTGAATTTGTTCTTTCTTGATTTGTGTCCAATGTGTAATTTAGCATCAGGTTGGTGGCTGTTCTGTTAGTTTGTTAGCTAACAACCAATAATTGTATCCATTACATATTTATGGGCTATGAAGTGGTGTTTTTATATTGCTAGTAGTTAAAGCACAGTAACAAAGGCATCGCCTCTGGTGCTTATTTCTTATGGTTAAACCCCGTTATCAGTTTTTAAGTAGGCTGTGCCTGGCTATGTCCATTCCCATTCTATGTGACAAAACACTAGGGACAAGTTAAGAGTCAGAGTCCTTCTGCCTTCATTTCCTCCAACACCAAGGAACACCCGCATGTGGACAGCAGTGTCTCACTCTGTCATCGTTTCAGACTGGAGGCTGTACATTCCTACGTTATGGATGACACTGCTGAGAAGCCTTCAAGGCCACACGTTCCAGTCATTTCTTGGAATCCTGGAAACAGGTTGCACCTTTGGGTTTAAATGATAATTGCAATAAAACTTAAATAATTCTTTGCCATTCTGCCAGTCATGTTCTGAATGCACAATGGTCCAATACAGCAGCAATGTATTCTTTTAAATTTGAATTTAGACTAAATGCAACTACAGTCAAGTTTGGTGGAACTAGCCACGTTTAAGTGCTCAGTTGTTGATTGTACTAGAGGGTACCATGTTGAACACCATAGAGAGTAAACCAGTCATCTCCATAAGGCCCACTGCATAGCACTGGCTAAAAGCCAAACTCCGTGGGGACTCTGGTCCCAGCTCTATCACCTATGAACTATTTAGCCATAGACAATTGTATTAGTTGCTTCACTGTTGCTGTGATAAAACAATATGATCAAGGCAACTTATAGAAGGAAGGAGTTTATTGGGCTTAGGGTTCCAGAGGATAAGAGTCCATCATGGCAGGGTAGGCACGACAGGAGGCAGTTGGAGCAGAAAGCTGACCACTCACATCTTCAGGCAGAGAGAGGAAGCAGAGAGAAAGAGAAAGTGGCAATGGGACAAGGCTTAGGAACTCTCAGCACCCACCCCCAGTGACCTGCTTCCTAGAGCAAGGCTGCACTTTCTGAACCACCACCAACAGTGCCACCAACTGGGCCCAAACACTCAAATATTTGGAGCCTATGGGGGACATTCTAATTCAGACCACCATATTTTGCTCCCTGGGCCCCAGAGGCTCACAGCCATATTATAATGCAAAAAGCATTTAGTCCAACTTTAAATATCCCCATAGATTTTATTTTATTTTTTTGGTCTTTTTGAGACAGGGTCTCCTTGTATCCCCACCTGTCCTGGAACTCACTACGTAGACCAGGCTGACCTCGAACTCACAAAGATCCACCTGCCTCTGCCTCCCAAGTGCTGGAATTAAAGGCGTGTGCCACTACACCGGCTATAAACATCCCCATAGTTTTTAACCGTCTCAATACTGTTCAAAGATCCAACATGCAGCTGAACAGAGCGTTCTCAAAAGAAGAAGATGGCTATGAAGCATTTTAAAAAGATGTTCAACATCACTAATAATTAGGGAAATGCAAATTAAAGCCACTTTAAGATTTCATCTTACCCCAGGCAGACTGGCTAAGATCAAGAGAACAAATGATACCAAATATTGGAGAGGATGTGGGGAAAGGGGAACACTCATCCACTGCTAGTTGGGCTGCAAAGTGGTTCAACCTCTATGGAAAGCAGTGTGGAGAACTCTTAAAAAACTACAAATGAACCTACCATTTAACCCAGTTATACCACTCCTTGGCATATACCCAAAGAACTCATCCTACCTCTTGCCTCAGACTCTGCAGTATTGGTATTACAGGTGTACAACACCTCAACAACATTTTGAATTTTTTTATTGTTGTTTGTTTATTCTTGTATATGAAGCTCCCCTGTTATGGAGGCTCCTATGACATTTGTTGTATATCCCAGTCTCTCCTAAACTGATGATCCTGGCATATACCCAAGAATTCAATGTATTATCCCAGAGATACTTGCTCAGCCATGTTCGTTGCTGCTCTTTCCACAATAGCTAGGAAAAGGAAGCAATCTAACTGTCCCTCAATTGATGAGTGGATAATGAAAATGTGGTTCATTTATACGATGGAGTTTTACTCAGCAGTAAAGAAAGAGGAAATCACGAAATCTGCAGGTAAATGGATGGAATTAGAAACTGTTATACTAAGTAACACAGTCTCAGAAAAAAAATCGACATATGTTCTCCCTCATATGTGGATCCTAGAACCAAACCATGATAAGTGAGTATGTATCCAGACATAACTATAGCAACCAGGATAATGGAAAGGAAACAGGGACGTAAAGGAAAAGAAGGAACCTGAAAGAGAAGAACAGTAGGAAACAGGTCTTAATACGGGGGATAGGGATAAAAATTGGGTTAGTTTAAGGGAGGGGGGAGGGAAGGGTATA
>NW_008358988.1:146093-146974 GCF_000622305.1 Nannospalax galili
TGGGAAAATGAACAGCAGACCCCAATCTTATCTAAAGGAATATTGACAAGTGATTGCTGCTAGATGAGGAACAGTTGATCCTCCTAAAACAAAGACCTCTAGATAGGCTGACTAGATTCACCAGAAGGGCAAGTAGTGGGGAATGGCTGGGGGTGTTGACAACATAGCAGACAGTAGCAGGGATATCAGAGTATAAGGACTCTAGTGGGGGGAGGGAGGCTATGGGAGGGTGCCATCTGGGAAGTGGGTGTATAGTTGAATAAGATGGTTTGGGATGTTTTGTGTGATACACACACACACACACACAAAATCAACAAATTTAAAAGATGTATTATATTTGAGGAGGAAGCATGGACATTTACATTATGTTAATTAGTAGAGGTGATAAACATCACCATTGAAATCTACCAGATGACTTTATAGACATACAAAGGCGCCAAGGATCCAAGTGCAACCAGTTATGTCTAGTAATAATCAGATACATACAGATTAGAGATGCATGCACCAACATCTCAGTGTTAGTATCAAAAACAATGAATCTTTCTGTAAGGAATAATATATTCTAAAATGAAATGGAGATCTTTTCATTCACTTTTATGTCTTACAGGGCTTATACTGAGTTCAGTATTGTATACCTGTACTAATTCAACTGTGAACCTAGAACCTTACAGCCCCTTGTGAACGGGATGTATTCTTGCTCTGGAGTGTGTTACTGAATATGTTAAAGCTGTTATGAAATGCTTCTTCTAATCATGTAGTTATTAAAAATTTTAAAAATTTACTTTATGTTAAATAGTAGAAGTGATAAACATTACCAGTGAAATCTACCTGATGACTTTATATCCATACTCAGGTAATAAAGATTCGAGTGTAACCGAATG
>NW_008358988.1:147332-173449 GCF_000622305.1 Nannospalax galili
CAAAAAAATCCAACATCCGAATTCTCTTCTAAGACTCAAAATACTCTCTTAAGCGCAACTCTCTTAACTGTAAAGTAAAAAAGATAAATCACATACTTCCAATATGCAATGGAACCAGATATACATTCTTATCCCAAAAGGGAGGAATGGAGGTATACTGAGGAAACACCAGACCAAAATATGACAAAAAGCAGCAGGGCAAACATCAAACTCTGTAGCTCCAGGTCTGATGTCCAGAAAATACTCTCTTAAGCGCAACTCTCTTAACTGTAAAGTAAAAAAGATAAATCACATACTTCCAATATGCAATGGAACCAGATATACATTCTTATCCCAAAAGGGAGGAATGGAGGTATACTGAGGAAACACCAGACCAAAATATGACAAAAAGCAGCAGGGCAAACATCAAACTCTGTAGCTCCAGGTCTGATGTCCAGGACCCCTCCAGCTTTGTTCCTTGCAACATAAAGTACTATCATATTGAGAAAGGAATTATTGAAAATGTGAAGCAAAGTGAAACCAGTGAATCTCATTATGCAAATGGTTGGTGGTCTAGCTAGACACACAGCCTGCTGTGTAGTATACCTGGAAGACAAGGAAGATACCAAGCCCATTTCACTAGTCACACTATTGACTGCAGTCTGGTGACTACCCTGAGACTCTTTCCTCTGCAGCCCCAAATGGCCTGGAACTATGTAGACCAGTCTAGCCTAGATCTCACAGAGATCCACCTGCCTCTGCCTCCCAAGTGCTGGGACTAAAGGTGTGTGCTACCACACACAGCTTGAGCAATCCTTTTCTTTAAAAAACAAAACAAAGCAAAACAAAACAAAACAAAAACCTCATAGGATTTCTATCTTTGTTGGCTGTAAACAACAATCCTGCTTACTATTCCAATTAGAATCTCTAATATTCCCACTGAAGGAAAACAGGGACCCCAAAAGAAGTGGCTGATATGAGGTCTGAGGTGAGATATGTACATGATGAACCTGGAATATGCCACAAAGCAAGGACCCTTTTCCTTTCGTTTTCCTTTTCTTGTGAGATAGGGTCTTATGTATTCCAGGCTGGCCTTCAACTCACTATGTAGCCAGGATGATCTTAAACTTCGGATTCTCCTGCCCTTACCTCCCCAGTGCTGAAAGTACCACGCTGGGTTTTATAAGGTGCTAAGGATTAAATCCAGGGCCTTGTGCATGCTAAGCAAGCACTCTACTAACTGAGCTACATTCCCAGCTCCAAGCAAGGCAGCTTTCAAAGAGAATTAGTGTCATGTACAAAGTACTCACAGCTGGTGTGATTTGACTTCCATTGGCCAGAGACAGAATGATCTAAACAGCAATAAATATACTGTTATCAATACATAAAAAATTTAACATACTATCTTTTAGTAAGATTAACAACATAAAAGCACATTCATTCATCACTTTCGAAAGATGCCAGGAAACAACTCATTATTTTGCAAACAAATATGTAAGGAGAAATATAAAGTACTTACCCTTCCTCTTCAATGTCACTATGGTCAAAGGGGTGAAGAGGGGAATGAGATATAAAACACGGCAGCAGTAAGTGGAAAAAAAGTGACATGAGAATATTATGTTTTTACAACTCCTAATAAATGAATGGATATAGGCCATAAGAAATATAGAGACCATTAAGACACTGTAAACTATTTTTGTCTGCTGTTTGTTATTGCTTTATTGAGGCAGGGTCTTGCTCTGTAGTCCAGGATGGTCTTAAACTGCATCAAGCTGCCTGGGTCTCATGAATGTGAGGCTGACAGGTGTCCCCCGCTGCTCTTACCTCCATAGGAATTTCTAGATGGAGGTATAAAACCTGCACGAAACAATCTTGCTGCCCTCCTCCAAAGGCAACAACAAAATTCCTGTTTCCAACAAAACCAATTCAGAGGAAAGAGAAACATATGGATGCAATCAGGGAAAAGGTGCTGTCCTACAAAACAAATATCTGGGGCTCCTCAATAGTGGTAACTGTCAAAGAGAAGAACCAAGTTGGGGAGGAAGAGGGGAGAGATGAAAAGAGGCCTTGGGAACATGGCATTTAATCAATAAAAGGCTAATTTAGATTCCAATTCAAGCAAACAACAATAAATAATTGGGAAAGGACAATCAGGAAGCTGTGATCGCTGAGTCTTGAAGGATTCCAGGAACATCGAGTCATCTTGTTTAGTTTTCTTTGAACGATTTCTCAGTTTTAAAGAAATGATGATATTATGGTTTTGTTGAGCTGTTTGTGGTGCTGAGGACTAAACCAAGAGCCTCCAGCAAGCTAGGCAAGTACTTTCATTGAGTTATGTACTCAGACGTTTTACTACATTTTATCTTCAGGTAAGAGTCTTAAGTTGTCCAGGCTGACTCAGAGTCTGTTCTGTAGCCTTGAACTTGGAAGCCTTCTGCCTCAGCCTGCTGAATGGCTGGGATTATAGGCCTGTGTCATCATCAGTGGCTTAGTTTTTTTTTTTTTTTTTAAGAGTTCTTTAACTATAGAGCTAAAAACTGGAATGAAATTATAAAATGAGGACAAGGGGCAGAATGAGGTACATAGCCCACATACGTGAACTGCACCTGAGTACCACACATGCTGGCTGCTGAGAGATCTAAGCTGAAGTGTCCAGCAGGGTATTTGACTGAGGCTAAGTGACAAAATTTCACATTTATTTACAACATGCATTTTAAGACACGGATTCAGCAAATTTCACTGCAAAATAGTAACAAAGAAATAATTTTACATAGCATGGTGGTTGATCTCCATTGTCAACCTGACTGATTTAAGGACAACAAGAAAACACACCTCTGGGTAGGTCCATGAAGGTGTTTACAGAAAGGTTTAACTGAGCAGGGAAGACCCACCCTGAATGCAGGTGGCACCACCCCATGGGCTGGGGTCCCAGACTGAACGAAAAGGAGAAAGCTGGTGTGCCGGCACTCACCCCTCTGCTTCAGAGTGTGGCTGTGATGTGACCAGCTGCCTCGTGCTTCTGCCACCATGACGTCCCTGCAGCTGTCTCCATCATCTACCGTGACCTACATGTGTCACCTCACAACAAAATCTCAGGAAACTGGCCACTTCTAATAACTCCAGTTACATTTTTACCATTTATCCTCCATCATTTCTCCTGGATTATGTCTATACCTGATAGCTGGTGTGCCCTTGTCCATTCTGAAGCCCTTCTGTCAACTCCACCACAGCAGAAAGAATTCTGTCTTTACAATGCAGCTTTGAGCATATCATTCCACACTTAAAATCCTTCAATAGTTTTCCATCTACTTCTCCAGCCGCATCTAATTATGCTCCCCTGAAACCATGAGCCAAAATAAACTCTTCCTTCTTGCAATTGCTTTTTCCAGATATTTTGGCATAGGGAAGAGAAAAATAATCAACATACAGGGTAAACGTGCAATCACTTGCATGTTAGAAGCAGTTCCAACAGGCTTTTAACTAACGTCCTCCCATCTTCCTTCCCTGCCTTTCCTCCTGCACTTTAAAATAAATATTTGTTATAAAATAAGTATTTCTAAAGTATTTATTATGCACCAGATTTTGTGCTGGTATACAATGAATAAAAATGGATCTGAATATAATGGGTCTGGTACCTGCCTTCATGGATCTGACAGTCTGGTAGAGAAGACAGACATTGGGCAAACGCTGCGCAAATAATTGTGTGGTTGCCAATTGCGGCGGTCCTGGGAGGAGGGATGCAAGGCAAAGTGATTGGCAGGCAAGGGCCTTAAGGAAAGCTTTACTTATGAGGCAGCAGGAATGATGAACATAACATTTTACTAAGCAAAGAGGACTGGAAGAGCCCTGTAGGCAGAGGTTCAGCATGAGCAAAGGGCCAGTGGGAAGAAGCACTGAGGAACTGAAAGGCATTGTGCCTGGAGTCAGAGACAAGGGGAGCACAATTAGATGAGGCTGGAGAGGCAATGGGTCAGACCATAGTTCTCTAGGCTGTGCTAACAGTGCTGCCACTGAATGGTAAGTGGAAAGCTACTGAAGGATTTTAAGTGCGGAACGATATACTCACAGCTGCATTGTAAAGACAGAATTCTTTCTGCTGTGGTGGAGCTGACAGAAGGGCTTCAGAATGGACAAAGGCACACTAGCTATCAGGTATAGACATAATCCAGGAGAAATGATGGGGGCTGGATAAAAATGTAGCAATGGAGTTATTAGAAGTAGCTAGGTTCCTGAGATTTTGTTATGAGGTAACATCTGTAGGTCACGGCAGTAAGCTATGGGTGACAGAGACATGTTTATCCAGAGTTCACACGTTCTCATAGAGCAGATGAGGGTAGGATCTTATAAGGAGAGCTAAGCACTCAGTCAAATGGTTACTGGTATCATCACAGGACAAAATTCTTTGCCTGCCCACACTGAACCTGTTTGAGTCTGGTAGCTGAGAGTAGTCATCTACAGTGCTTGGGATCAGTGACTGTGTCCAAGTGTGTGGGGTACTGCCACCGTGATTTGGTGTGGAGAAGAACCAACATGGCCCTAGGCCAGGGAGCTCCTGCTGCAGGGCGAAGCACATAGCAGCTTCTGAAGTCCTGTAAGTCCACATGTGGATCTCCACGTTGCTTGGGATAATACTGGGAACATGCGCTTCTTATGCTGTGGTTAAGTATCAGCTTGTGTATTTCACGGACCCCGCCTTCTAAGAAAATTATACAAGCAATTGATGCCTACAACTGCTATGACATAAATCATACCTAGAAATTTTAAGTATTTATCACCAGTATAGTCTTTCATCAAAGTGTTTTTGAAACACAATAAACCAAATTCCTATTTTGGCAGGTGAGTGGAGAATTAGACATATAATTAGCACCTGAGACAAACAAGGGTCTAGAAGCTGCTCAGGAACTCTTTGCAGGTGGCATGTGACATAGCACAGGTCTGCAGCTTTACAAATGATGGTTGTTTTTAGAGTGAGATGCAGCCTGTGGTCTGTCTAAGAGTGGCCCGGACTTTGCCAGAGCAGCAGGGTACAAATTGTTTCTAGACCCCACCCTCAGTTTGGGTGTGGTGGTTGTGCTTGTAATACTAGCTAATTGGAAGGCTGAGGCAGGAGGGTGGTAGGTTTTACGTCAGCCTGGGATAATGTCTTTTTTACAAAAGGAAGCAGGCAGCATGGTGACATGATACGTGTAAGGGTCTGAGGTGAGAAAATTATAAGTTAAAGCCTAGCTTGGGATATATACCAAGATCCTGTCTCAAAAATTAAAAAATATGTAAGTGATGAGAGAAAGTATATCCCCATCCTCAGCAAACTGAGGACATAGCACAATCAAAACCTTTTTCTGCACCACTGCTAATGTTTAGGGGTAGGGGTGGGAGTTGGTACACTTCTGCTCTGTGTAATTCTCTTTAAAAATAATTATAGTGGCCATGGTGACACACACCTTTAATCCCAGCACTCAGTAGGCAGAGGCAGGCAGATCTCTATGAAATCAAGGCCAGCCTGGTCTTTATAACAAGTTCCAGGTCAACTGGGGATACAGGAGACCTTTTCTCAAAAAGACAAAACAATCACACTAATGCCATTTTAGCATGAAAAATGAGCATTTTCTTTTATTAGGATCCCTCATATGATACTGTAACCCCACAAGCTGAGGTTTATGGAAAGGCAGCTGGTGTCCATACACTGTACACCTGAAGATGATGGTGAACTGGGGTCAGTGAGCCACTGGTTATTCAGCACAAGTTACCAAGTACTCTGAAAGGATTTGGGGTATAGTGCATGAATTGTTGGGGCCTTCATGGGCCTATAATGGTGGGTAATGGCATGGAGCTTCCTGTAATGACTGTCTCCTTTTAATGTAATGAATCTGCCTCCTTTTAAAGGCTAGACGTTAATGAGGAGAGGCAGGATCGAGCAACGGGAGATCACATGGGCTACAACCAGATGAAGAAGGAATTTCTGCATGAAGATCTAGAAAGAAGATTCTAGGCATTGTGTGTCTACGCAGGTCACACAACCCATCCCCTTTTCATAATCCTCGGGGGAAAAAATGGCCTGGTTGTCATTTGCTAACCTTTAATGGTGCAGATGGCTGAGCTATACAATAGAGTAAGTAGCAAACAAAGGGAAAATAACAGGTTGCTAAGTGCGGGGTCAGAACACTTTAAGAGCACTGATCTTATGGGCCAGGGTACTGAAAATGTTAAGTAACATCTCCAAAGGAGATACTGAGTAAAAGAAAAAGCCCTGTTGGCCTGTTGGCAAGCCTCAAGTCTGCACACCTTGTGTTGTTTCTCCCAGCTGCTCTCCCCTGTGCTCAGCATGCTTGGGGCTCCAGTGCTGACCAGTAGGGCAGCCAGCATGGCCTCCCTGGCCTCCAGACTGGCTGGGGTCCTTAGCAGGGTCACAGGAAAGGAGCCAGGGCCTCCATTCCTCCTGTCCTCTCAGGGCTGCTAGGAAGCAGTGTCTCTTGAAAACAGTCCTTCCCCTACACCTACACAGTGATGTCTCCATGTTCTTAGAGCTGGGAGCTCTTGTCTCTTTAGGCCTTGTGTAGAGAAAGGCACCAGTGTGGTTACTCTGGAATGTTGTCTTGTCTCTTGTGGACTCCCATGTTCTGCTTATCCTTGGATAATATCATTTTCATTCAGTTTCCCCAATCTTTGAGGACTTCCCCTCTGCTAAGTTCTAAAATTATGTTCAAAGGAGCTCTTAATGAGGGCTTAGATCTCCTAAAAGCAAGTTTGAATAGACACCAGATATTCATATTCTCTGTCTCTGTCTCTCTGTCTCTGTCTCTCTCTGACAGGGTCTGACTATGTAGCCATGATCTTCTGGGTGCTGGTATTAGATATGTGTCACTGCACCTACCTGGGTACTGCCCCAACATCTGAACTGGCCCACAGTATGGGGATTTCCTTCCCTCATTCCAAGTACTGATGGAATTAAGAACTCCATGGAAACCAGAAGCTCATTTTCCCAGTCTTTCTTGTAGCTGTCTCAAGACATGATTCAGGCTTTACCATCAGACAGCCTCTGAGTCTTGGCATGCTTTGGGACAGGCAAGGACCCCATGTTGACTGGGGTTTGGTGATCATACGGTGGCCCACAGTGTCCAGAGGGAGTGGCAGAGTTTAGTGGCAGGCTTTGGGTGGAGAGTGAATGGCAGAGTCTGCACCCAGAGGAGGGAAGTTGGTCCTCTGCAGAGATTTCCTGCCTGGCTGCTTCTGGGCCATCAAGGCTTCCTTCCCTTTCTAGCTCAAATGAGCCAGGCCTATTATACAGCTAGACACAAAGAACAGTGATATCAAGACCAAGCCAAATCCCTTGGACCCAGTCTGACATCCCAAAATACTTATGTTAAAAATAAGCCTATGTTTAAGTCTCTCCTATTTCTCCTTCAGTTACTGGGCAGAGGGAAGCCCTGGTGGTGGGACAGTGCTGGGTACATCCAGAGAATGGAGGTGAGCTTTGGAGGACAGGAGAGGCAGGGAGAGCACACCAAGGCTCACCCAGGGAGCTGGACTTAAGAGGACAGACATTAAAGTGAAGGTTAGAAACCCACTAGGTTTCCTGAAGGGCCACAGCCACAGCAGTGGACACAGGACTGAGAAGGAAAGCCAAGGTCTTAGAAACACTTAAGAGTTCCACGAGAGGTGTGCCCTGGTGAGGGAGGGGTGCTGAAGAGATCCCAAGGAGCAAGGGGGTCTGAAGCTCTGCAAGAAGGGTGTATGTGGGGCAATGGTAGTAACAAATATAAGGAGAACACCAAGTAGCACAGGTTTGGGGTGGAAGAAGAAAAGGGCGCTGTCTTTAGACATGTCCAGCCCTTTCTGATGCTAGGGAGATACTAACACACACATTTGTCTAAACTGGTATTTTGCCTCTGACCACTGCTCCATTCAGAAGCAAAGACAAAGTCACTTCAAGTCTTGCCTGCTATTTTCAGGCTTTGGGTATATCATATCCTGAAACTGCAGGTTCATTTGGGATGTTCCTAAGTTGGTATCCAAGAAGGACTGAACATAGGCTCTTTAACTGATCTCCATACTAACCCCTTTACGTCTCCATGTGGCCTGGTTCGGCTCATCTATTCTATTGCCATACTCACCTTGGGGAGGCCTCTGGTCCTGGACCTCACTAGCCTTCTCTGCGCTCCATCGCCTACTGCTGTTGACCTACTTCACTCTACTCTAGGCATTGACTTTTTCCGCCAAGTTCAATTCTCCTTCATGGTTCCATAGAACCAAGAGCCTTGCTATACCTCTAATTCTGAGAGATGATGTAGCAAGCCATGGCCTCCCAATACATCCTTTTCATGTGAACTTGTAAACTCTAAGAACATAGCTGGCTTGGTCTCCTGGAGCACTAAGCCTCATTCTGGGTAGCATTTGCCTTTGCTGTAGTAATGCAGTTCTTCTGAATGGCTTTTTGTCAAGTGTCTGAATGTGCGGTCTGATGACATCTTTAGACTTGGATTTGCTACCACTGCATACTTGGCAAAAAGAAGGCCTTAGACTTTTCCAGGATTGACTTTCATTTATCAAGTTCTTAGCACAAAAGCTAAGGTCATATATTAAGTTCTACCTTATGACGCTACTCATTTCTGAAAGCATAAAATAACTGGTTGTTTGTTGTTGTTGTTGTTTTGTTTTTTTTTGTTTTTCTTTTTAAGACAGGGTCTCCCTGTAGCCCCAGCTGTCCTGGAACTCACTACGTGGACCAGGCTGGCCTTGAACTCACAGAGATCCACCTGCCTCTGCCTCCCAAGTGCTGGGATTAAATGCCTGGCCTTATATAAGACAAAACATTGTATCCTGGGGCTGGAGAGATGGCTCAGCGGTTAAGAACACTGGTTGTTCTTGCAGAAGACCTGAGTTCGAATCCCAGCCCCCACATGGCAGCTAATAACTGTCTAACTCCAGTCCCAGGGGATCCGACAGACTCTTCTGACCTCTGCGGGCACTGCTGCCTCCCAAGTGCTGGGATTAAATGCCTGGCCTTATATAAATAACTGGTTGTTTTATGAACATTTTCTGGAAACCAGAAACAGGAACAGCCTTGTTGTTCTACACCCAGGGAAACAAGATGATGACCCTTTATTCACTTTTGCTTCATTCTGGTTTTTTTTGAGAGAGTCTTTCACTATGTAGCCCAGGCTGGCCTCAAACTCAAATCCTCTTGCCCTATGCTCCTGAGTGATGAGATGCTGGGATTACAGGCAATACCACACCTGGCTGATGCTTGCTTCATTCCTGAATAATCATTTGTAAAATAGTGTAATTCTCTACTAGATCAGAAATAGGTTTAAATCCATAGCACCCAGTACAGTGCATGCTACACTGATGGTTCAAATAAATGCCAGTTGAGTTAGTCAGTGATCTAAGGCAAAGGAACTCACAAAGAGGGGAGTAACTACTGAGCCACCTGATTGAGCAAGTGAAACTGTTTTGTCACTGGAGGCAGAGTTGATGACCACTGCCATGTAGAGTGAACACTTCTCATTTATGGAGAACCTGCACTTATGATAAACAATTACTCATCAAACCAACTCTGTCTTGGACATTTCTTTGAAGTCATAATCATGCTACATGAGCAATAAATTATGAAGCCTGCATATATGAATCAAACTTAACGCTGTCGTAAATTTTATGGCAAAGTTAGTCTGATACATTTAATGACATGCATAATTATTAGGCAGCACTGTAAATCAGCATTAATAACAAGTGGTTCACATCAGTGAATGTAGGAATCTTTCTTGTGTTTAGCCAAACCAACTGTTTGGCTAATTTCTTCCTGCTTACCTGTTAGCTATCTCCTCCTACACCATCATTTGAGATGATGAGCTGCTCAGACATGAATCATCTAATTCTCCAATGCAATGCTGCAGAAACCTTGAGGACAGTCTTGCAGAAATTCTCTGTACTGACCCTGCCACCTCCACACCCCTGAAAGAAGCAAGTGGGAGGTCTGCCCACGGCCCTTAGACTGTGCCATATGCGCATCTACAATGGCCATATCCAGTACCTGGATTTTGCATGAAGGGTTTTTATGAACTTAGAGGAAGCTCTATGGCCCACTATATGCACAGTGGAATTATGAGGATATAGGCCCAACCAACTGCTGGGAGTGCGTAGACAACTTTTTCATCCAGGGCCTGCATTCCACAGACTCTGGGAGTCTCTGAAAGCTGCTTGCAGCAATGACTTTCTAAGGCATCCTGAGACCACTGTCTTCTGTTTGCTGCACTTCTCTCTCCACAGTGTCTTGTGGCATCATCCCCTAAATGAACTGTGCACTTGTATCCTTGCCTCTTGTTTTCTGGGGGGCCAATGTAAGATACCACTCAATAGATAGGCTGAAGGTCTCAGAGGTTTCCTGGTTATTCCTCAAGTATTCATAGGGGTATGGTTTGAATTTGAAATGTCATCCATAGGCATGTGTTAGATGCTTGGTCCCCAACTGGTATCACTATTTTGGGAAGTGGTAGAAACTTTGGGAGGTAGGGCCTAGAGGAAATAGATCACTAGGGACATATCTTTGTCTCTTCCTTTCTCTCTGCTTTTTGTCCACCATGCTCTGAGCTGCTCCACATGCGTTCCCTGCCTAATGGACTGATCCCTCTGAAACCATGAGTGAAACAAACCTCTTTTCTCTCTCTCTCTCTCTCTCTCTCTCTCTCTCTCTCTCTCTCTTTTTGTCTTTTTGAGAAGGGTCACCCTGTAGCCCTAGCTGGCCTGGAACCCACTATGTAGACTAGGCTGTCCTTGAACTCACAGAGATCTGCCTACCTCTGCCTCCCAAGTGCTGGGACTAAAAGTGTATGCCACCATACCTGGCCTACCTTTTCTCTTTTTAAGTTGTTTATGTTAGGTATTCTATCCTAGCATTGAGAAAGTTAACTAATACACATCACAGAGGTTAGGGCTACATGCATGGGCATATGTGTGCATGTCCATGTGAACCCCCCCCCCCCGCCCACACACACACAACCTCTGGGCTCTCTGGATATCAGCTGATTGAAGACAGCAGAAGGCTGTACTTAAAGCCTGTACCTGTTTCTGGGCACAGCTCAGTGGCAATGTCTCAGGCCACAGAAAAAAATACAAGATGTGACCAGAGATGGGGGAAATCTTCCCAGAAAAGTTGGAAAGGGGTGGAGGGCAAGAGTCTACCTGATTTAAGCAGAGACGAGGGAGGAGAGAAAATGAACCTGGGCCGAGAGCCCATTACTCAACACAGGCTGCTCTGGATGCCAGAGCTACATCAGCTGTACGGTGCAAGCATTTCCAGATGATAGGTCTCTAGTGGTTCTGATGTTCAGACCAACAATTCCTAGCTCATTCTTTTCATCTAAGGAGCCAGGATCATCCAGAGACCTTCATTTTGCAGTTGGGAGATAGGAGCTAAGCACAAATAGCCTTGGGAAAGTCATGAAAGCACATTGAAGCTAAAGTGTAAATGACTCACAGCTCCCTTTCTATTTTTATGGTGGGGCAGTGCTTTAGAACATAAAGTACTAATGAACTGAAGGGGTGGAAGGAGTGTGCTTACTGTTCAAGGCAGAGAAGGGGGGGCTAGTGATGACCAAGACAAATGCTTTGTTTCCCACCTGTCCAGTTCTCTATTGTAGCTCCTAGGCTGGGATGGACACAAAGACAGGCTGCGCGTTCAGGTGCTGCTCTTCATCCCTGCTGCAGTCATGCATGTAGAGGAGACCAATCAACGAGGTCTAGAGTGCTCATTCTAAGCCATAGACAAAATCTGACCTAACCTAGCTTTTCCAGGCCAGAAGTGGTGGCAGTCGTCTTGAGTAAGGAGCCCTCCATGTAAAGTGTCAAGTCTCACAGACAGTCCTAGTACCACTGCTCACCAGTCCATAATTTGGGGTAGGGCTCTAGAAGCCTGTCTTAGTTTGCTTTTCTGTTGCTGTGATAAAGCACTCTGACCAAAACCAACTTGGGGAGGAAAGGGTTTATTGGCTGATACTTCCAGGTCACAATTCATCATCGAGGGAAGCTAGGGCAGGAGCCTAAGCAGGAACCTGGAAGCAGGAACTGAAGCAGAGACCATGGAGGAATGCTGCTTACTAACTTGCTCCCAGGCTCAGGTTCCTTTCTTACACAGCTCAGATCCACTTACCCAGGGATGGTACCACCTATAGTGCCACATCAATTAGCAATCAAGAAATGTCCCAGATATGCCCACAGGCCAATCTGATAGAGGCAACCCTCAATTGAGACTCCTTCAGATAATTCTGGGCTGTGTCAAGTTGAACTGAAGTTAACCAAGAAACTCTACCCATTGTCAAACTGACACACAAACATATCTCCTTAAGCCATAACCTTTCCTCTCTTGTTTGTCCTCAAGATCTCACATTAATATAATATAAAATATAGTACAATTTTAAAAGCTGCACAATCTTTAAAAAAATCCCAACAATTTAAAAGTCTCGGTTCTCTTTAAAAGTCCAGTCTCCTAACTGTGGGCTCCCATACAATGAAAAACAAGGTACACACCTTCTTATTCCAAGGGAGGAGAGTGAGGACATAGTTACAATCAGATCAAAACAAAACCCAAATTCAATGGGGTGAAAAACTCAATGTCTGACACCTGGGACTCCCTTATGATTTGACCTCTAAAGGCTTGGACAGTCCTACTTCTTGGGCTCTGTCATCCTAAACACCCACACAGCTTGGCTTGCAGGCTCAGTCCAGCTCCATGCTATACCTGCCACTGTCCCTGGTGGGCATCACACAGTCCTTGCATCTCCCACATGCTGGGACTCCATCTCAACTGAGGTTGCACCTTCATCAATGGCCTCTCAGAGCCTCTCTACAGAGACTCAAATCCTGCCACATAGGGCCAAGTCTCAACTGGTCTCCATGATCCTTTCAAACCTTCAAAACCAGTACCATGCAGGAGACTCTTACACACCAAGTTCAGCTATCAGACTGAGATGCATCCTTGGTCACTGTGGACCACAGCTTCTGTGTGCAGACAGAAAAAATACTTGCCAGATTTCCCTCACTGATGCTGATCTCTCATTAATCACAGCTGATCTTTCACTCCCAGCTGACCAGTAACCATTGTGCCAGTCAAGCAGAGAAAGTTTTATTCCCACATATTTTAAACCCTGACTTTCATACCAATGGCCCACGCAGAGTCTTTGCTTCCTTATAAAATGTTGTCAGTCAGGCCTCCAAAGCCTGCATTTCTCTCAGCATTCTATCTTCCAAGCTCCCACAGAACAGCCCATTAAACTCTGACTACTCAATGGCTTTTCCAGCTCATAGTTCCAAACACTTCCACAATCCTCCCCAAAATCAACGGTCAGGTGCACTGTAGCAAACCCCTCCGACTCTGGGTACCAATGTCTGTCTAGTTAGCTTTTCTATGGCTATGATGAACCACTCTGTCCAAAACCAACACGAGAAAGAAAAGGTTTGTTTGACTTCCACTTCTTTATCACAATCCATCATCAAAGGAAACCAGATCAAGAGCTTAAGCAGGAACTTAGAAGAAGAAGAAACTGAAGAAAAGACCATGGAGGAAGGCTGCTTACTGGCTGCTCCCAGGCTCAGGTTCAGGTCCCTTTCTATGGACCAGGCCAACATGCCCACTGTGGGCCAGGCTCCTCCTACATCAAATAGCAATCAAGAAAATGCCCCAGACATGTTCACAGGCCAAACTGATTGAGGCAATCCCCCAACTGAGAGTTCCTCAGATAATTCTGGCCTGTGTCAAGATGACCTGACGCCAACTAGGAGAAAGCCTCTGGAGCTCAGTTTTGCCATCTGCAACAGAGATAACGTAATTTATCCTACATATCTCATGAAGCTGGGAGCAAGGACTGTGTGAGTACAGCTGGGCTTGTATGTTGTGACTAGCTTTGAAAACAGCCTCCAGAGTCAGAACAGGCCACAGTCTCTGCTCAATACATCCCATGGGGTGCAGGACAATCCATTTAACCTTCATTTCCTCATCTGCAAAATGAGATAAATGTACCTAGTTCATTAGACTATTCCAACGATTAATTGAAATAATACATGTAGAGAATTAAGCATGGTACTTATTATATTAGCTATTAAAAAAAGTGGCAAGAGAATACAGAGCATTCTATGGGTATTTAGCATACTGAAAAAAAAAGTTTGTTTTGGCTGCAATCATCTTGAGCCCTTTTGGATAGTTAAGAATCCAATCTTATAAAATGTAAGTATGTATAAATGGTCACTCAGCATACTGAAAAAAAGTATTTAGCATACTGAAAGAAAAAGGTTTGTTTTGGCTGCAATCATCTTGAGCCCTTTTGGATAGTTAACAGTCCAATCTTATAAATATTATAAATGGTCACTTCTCTCTGCCCATGTACACAAGCCTCATCCAATTAGTAATACTTGCTTAGTGAATGGTGAGATGCTGTGAGGTCTAACATTTTAGTTCTAGCTCTTAAATATTTGGTTCGAATTTTATCTCAGTCACTATGTTCTAGATTTTCCTAGTTGAGAAAGTTTCCTTTGTATTTTGTAAAGAAGTTAAAATTTTTATTCTGGCTACTGAGAAGATATGCCATATTTCAAGGTATATTAAAACCAAGGGTCACTACAATTTTGTGCCTTTTGGCACAGAGAACTTAGAACAAACTGAACTTCATATGGCAAAGAAACATTGAGTGGAAGATATCTGATATTATTTTAGGTATTTTTCATTTGAAGGTCGTTGTGGTTTAAGTATAGGAAGATACCTTTGCCATTTTTCATCATATTTTCTGACTGTTAAATAAATGACTTGGTATAGGCAAATCAGCAGCAAAAATGGTAACTTAGAAATCACACAGGACACGACTATAAAGTATCCTCATGAAAGCTTAAAGCACCCTGCAAGCGAGAGGACTGGAGTTCAGATCCCCAGACCCATGTAAATGCCACGTGCATGTGGTGGCAAGCCTCTAATTCAGCTCCAGAAGACAGAAGATGGGATTCCCAGAGCAAGCTGACTAGCCAGACTAGCCATATTGGCAAGCTCAGATTCCAACAGAGAGAGCCTGTCTCAATGAGTAAGATGGAAAGTAATTGAGAAAGATTTCCAACCTAACCCTTGGACCGGCCCCCACACACCTGAGAAAAACATGTTCTTGCTATGGTTTCCTCCCAGGGACAGTTTACCAGGCTATAGTGCCGATGTAACATGAAAACACGACAGAAACTTGTTGTTGTCTGCAGTTCTGGTGATAAAACCCAATGTCTTCTGCATGCTAGCTAAGCACTCTGCCACTGTACAACATCCCCAGCCCTTGTGCTTTTGAGACAGGGTCTATGTAGCTCAGGCTGGCCTCAAACTCGCTATCCTCTTGCCTCAGTCTTCAAAGTTCTGGGATTGCAGGTGTGCCACCATTCCCAGTTGGCAGATATATTTTTCTGAAAACAAGTTAAAACAGAGCATACCTGAAACAATCTCATACGTGTCATCCGATCACAGGACTTGTGTGTGTAACGCACAATGGTCACATTACGCTTTCTAAAATACAACTTCAGCACACTGCATGAAGAAATCTCATATTTTTAAAATGCATTTAGGAAGATGAGGCTGGTATTTATAAAATGAAGATCTTGTGAGCGGTGTCATAAGAATAGTCAAGTCAATCACCTTGTCACTGTAGAAAAGACAATGAAAGGTACATGACTAGGGTGGGGTGTGTGAGGAGCAGTGATAAAGCACTTTTGTTAAGTGATGGGCAAAACACTAGTATATCTCAATAAAACAGGTTCTAAAACATTTGAAATACTGAATCTTCAAAATGGCAGTGACTGACAAACTTGTTAGGTCATCAAATCCTGCTAAATTCCAAACTGGGGAGAGTAATGTGTGCAATATATATCTTTAAACTCAGCAACTCACTTTGCCCATTGAGTGAGACATCAGAAATCTCAATTTCATGAAGTTGCTTCTCATTTTATCACTAGTAAGTTTTAAAAAAGGATGTATTGGCAAATGCATCTAGCACCGGACACTGTCATTTAACCTGGTACAAGGAAAGCGTTCTTCCTCTGCGTAAAAAACGGGAATGCTGTGAGTATTAGAAAAATGGATGTCCTATCATTACGTTGTGGTCAGATTTAAGGATTATGGATTTTATCTTCATGCAGGAAGACATTAAAGTCTATATATTAAAAAGCAGTCCAGGATCATATTACCCCTAGTTCCCAAAAGTAGCAAACAGCAAAAGCGTCATGTAACTGCTTGTAGTTTATTCCTTGGCCTGTCTTGTATCTTTGTGTATCCCTGTGACACTGTACCTAGAGCACTGCCCACATTTTTTGGGGGGGAGGGGGCAGCAGCCTCTCAGTGGCCTGGAACTTTCCAAGCAGGCGAGGCTGGCTGGCCAGCAACAAGCCCCAGGGATCAGACTATCTCCACCTCCCCTGTGTTTGCCACCAAGCCTGTTTTTTGTTTGTTTCTTCTGTTTTGAAGCATGGGTTCTGGAGACAGAGCTCAGGTCCTTGTGCTTGCAAGGCGAGCACTTCACCAACTGAGCCATCTCTCCAGCCCCCCAACCCCATAACAATTTTTAGTAGTCATATCAACAGCTGTAGAAATGAGTACCAAGTAAGGGAAAGCCAATAATCTGTGTCTGGCAGTGATAGATAAGAGACACCATTAATAAGCACCTGGAGGTCTTGTATCGAGTGACCGTGCACTTGTCACTGGGAGGTGTGCTGGTTTTCAGCAGACAGTGCTTCTCTTTTGTTTTGCCAACTGTCAAAATATACTACTTAATTTTATCCAGGTATATGCATCTGGGTAGGCTCTAATGGTGCCTTTTCAATGCTTAACAGTTTATGAATAAGATTTTCAAAGTGGGATTAACTTGGTTCTTAAACATGTAACCTTGAGTCCACCCCACAAAATAATGCTTTGGTTAGAGCAGTGCACATAAGAAAGGTGATCCTAGTTTCTCAAGTGTTAAACGTCATTCACAAAAGAAAGCTGCTTTTTTTTTTTTTTTTTTAAATCTTTTTGAGACAGGGTCTCCATGTAGCCCCAGCTGGCCTGGGTTCACTATGGAGACCAAACTGGCCTCGAACCGCCTGCCTCTACCTCCCCAGTGCTGGGATTAAAGGCGTGTGCCCGGCTAGAGAGCTGCTTTTAAAAGAGATGTATTTGTGGCAGGAAGAAAAGAGTTCTACTTCTAATTATGAATGATTTTTGGTGAAAGCAAACAAGGGCCTGAGAGGCACTTCCATGAGCATCCTCTTGTGATTTTCAGGGCTGAAAAAAGAGGAAAAAAATATCTTGATAGGCCAACGGACCTTACATGAATTTTACTACTATTAAAAGGAAACTCTCTTAGACAGCTCAGAAAGCAGTATTAAAACACATTTACTCAGGTTGGGGAATGGAAGGACACAAGAACTATTAAAAAAAAAAAAAGTTAAATGAAGCAATCCTAACCAAGGATTTAAAAAAAAGATCAGTGTGTTGATGCTTGCCCTACCAGTGTTCTAGAAATGCAATTCACAGGAATATTCTAATTTCGTTAAATTCATCCTGTAATAATTATGCAGAATTTCCCCCATTTAATATCAAGTAGACTTTTCAAGGACAATCATTTGCAAATTGTCTCAGAAATACAGAGACATATAATTTGAAATAATCCAGTGTGCCAGGGAGACACCAGGAAGAGCTCCAAATAACTCTCTCCTTGGACAACAGTAAGGCTGTTTTCATCAAGAACGATGGGAATAACCAAACTGAGTTAAGCCTCGCTATTTATCTTCTGGAAAAAAAAAAATGCAACCCCATCTAGCAACAAAGGAGAAAAGCTATGTTTGCAGGAGGGTTATTTCCTGTGACCACCAAAGCTCATCTATTTTTCAGCTCATTCTCTAGGCCTTAAATGAATCTCCCTGAAGCAGTGTCAGACTTTGCCAAGTGACTAGGACATAAACATTCTTTTGGTTGCTCAGTGAGACATATACTCCAAAGGAAAGTGGGCTCAAAACTGGCAAGTGGGTCTCTGTAGAATAAAGGAGGCCCATTGCACGACTATCTTCTGGGGTTCACGAATGCTCTTTGTTTCTGCCACGGTGATGGCAGCCCACTGTTTTCATGACTCCTTACACTAATGAACTGCTACAAATTTGGTTCTGATACTCCAGAGACAGAACTTGGGCTTCTGAGCAATGCTGAGGATGCACCTATGATCTACCTTCACCTTCTGCAAGGTGTGCTCAGTATCGTGGGTGATTTCCATGGGAGAATGTTCTATTTAAAGAACTACTCTTCCAGCATAATGCAAAAAAATCATTTATGAAGATGCAAGAGACACAAGCACAGTGTCAAAGCTCTCCTTCTGTGCTCACCAGGGGGTGGGGCCGAGAGGGCTCATCTGTGAGGAGAACTAGACCACGCAGTAGCCACGGGACTGGGACAGAAGATCCCCAGGCAGGAAGAGCCAGAGGTCTGAGAACCAGGGCTGAGAGGCCAGACAGACGCAGTTCCCTGAGAAGGAACCAGGGAGGGCTGGGCTACAGCAGCAGCTGCTCTATGTCCTGCTCACAACCTCAAACACGAACACCAGCTTCTTTTCTCAAAGCACATCTTAAATGAAGATTTTTAAAACAAGTAGTATTTAAAGGGCACATCAAATTTATTAAAAGAATTCTTTTCATAAACAAAAACCCAGGAAACCACTCTAAAACGGCAAAATGTACAAATCCAACATCACAACTACCTTCATCCTTAATTTACAGGCAACCAGACCCACAATCTTTGAAACTGCTTAAATTTAAAAATAGAAATGACAACATAAAAATTATAATGCTGATTTCCCAATTAAATCCCTAGTTAGAAATGGCAAAAAAAATAAATGTCATCTAGAAAACAGCCAATCTTGGCTTGTGAGGTATCTTTTTAAGGATGTTTCAACAGAAGAAAAAGTGACTGCCGTAATTGTGTAGCAGCCTGGATTAGGTGGGCACCCTACTGTGCAGGATGGGGAACAAGATAATATTCACACCAGGGCAAACGTAAGGAGAGCACACACAACTGCTCTAAAATCAGATTCTTCCAGAGGGCAGGAATGCTGAGGGTTTTGTGTACTGAAGTACACAGGTAGTCTTTGTTTTAAATATGTATTTTCAATATCTATCAATACTAAAGAAAGACATTGTCTGGACTTTCATATGGTCAGAGAAGGAAAGCCATTGACCAGGAGTAATCTCTGGCCTCAGGACGTATGGAACAAGCACAGGGCAGCAGAGGTGAACTTGGGCTAGTACTTCAGCACTCAGCGTTTGCAGGGAGGGCTTTCCTTCCAGCCTCAGGTATATACTTGCTACTTGTTGCAGAGAGCAGGGACAGCTAATCAGGTGCCATGCCCAGTGAGCCCTGGAAGGAGACTCCACTCTTCCTTACCCTCCAGGGCTGTCATTTGTAAAATAGGCAGCTGGCTCCAAAGAATTAAGGTTCAAGGCACTCCAAAGTTTTCTAAAAAACTATAGAAACTTCACCTCAGTAAAATCTTGATGCCTTGATAATGTTAGTACATTAAATACTGACGGGGCTGGAGAGATGGCTCAGTGGTTAAGAGCACTGGCTGCTCTTGCAGAGGAACTGGGTTCAATTCCCAGCACCCACATGGTGGCTAACAACCGTTTATAACTCCAGTTCCAGGAGATCTGATGCCCTCTTCTGACACCCACGGACCTTGCATGACATGTGCACTTACATATATGCAGGCAATACACTCATATACATAAAATAAAAATAATAAATAAAATAATTTAAAAAATACTAGTACCAATTTCGCAGTAATTGAGGTAGGTTAGAAAAAAATTCGAGAAATCTTATAACAAAGCCACAAATAAATTTTGACGCATCCACAATTACTTAAAATTGTGATGTATAGAGTACACTACAACAAGAGAAATAGGAGTTCATCTAGCTTGTTTTCCTAGACCATAAGCACTAGCACTGAATAGGTAGCTTCACTGAATTTATCTGAGCTTTCGTTGCTGTGTACGCATAGCTTATTTGTCAAAGGTTACTTTCTAATTGCTTTACGTTTTCTGTTTTGGCAAGAATCTCAAGCAATGCTAAGCAACAGATATGCATAGTTAAATTAAATGACTGATGAAAAGGACTGCCTCTTAAGTATCTAAATATTGAAATATACGTTATTGTGGCTTGCTTCCAATTTGTTACTTTAAGATCACCTATCTTACCTAATAACAATAAAGTTCTTATTTGTTTATAAAGCAGGCACAGACAAAGTTTACAGGCTTAAAAATCAAATAGCAAGAACTGTCATGCTTTCCCAATAATGAAGACATATTTGGTAAGGTTTTTATATTTTAAACACTCAAAATGGCTTTATGAGCTCTCAAGGCATTAAGATCTTTCTGTGCTATAAAGGCAAAAATGCAAGCACTACTTTGGGATTCAGCACTGGCTAAATTAAGAACTACCTTTAATACTGTCACTTTAATATTCTTTTAAAATTTTTATTTATTATTTTTATTTTATGTGTATTGCCTGCATGTAGGTAAGTACACCCATGTTGTGCAATGCCCGCAGAAGTGAGAAGAGGGTGTTGGATCCCCTGGGACTGGAGTTACGGACAGTTGTTAGCTGCCACGTGGGTGCTGGGATTCGAATGCGGGTCTTCTGCAAGAACAACCGGTGTTCTTAACCACTGAACCATCTCTCCAGCCCCGCTCTTTAATATTCTTAAAAAACTTTATAAACTTAATTTATTTTTGAAATGTATGATGAATGGTTTTGTGTGAAGCATATAACTTTGATAAAGTCATAGAGTTAATCTAAATTTGTAATAAGGCAGCATTTAATTCATAGTCTTTTTTTCTGTAACAACTAATGGTCCCACAAAAAGGATAAAGTATATTAAAATTATTGGTTCTCAGAAGATACAAGATTTTATACCTCACAGTATATCTGTGAGGTCCCAGGAGGAAACAGAATTAAACTCAGTTGAAATGGAGAGATTTTACCAAACAGGTGTTGGCAGGGTAGGGGTTCACTATGAGATGCCAGGGACCTTCAGAATCATTTCTTCATACCACCTGCTGAACTAAGAGCAGTGCAGGACAACACCCCAACTGCTCTCCTACCTGTATTTATCTCTTGCTGGTGTCTTCCATTGGCCAGATCCAGCTGAAGCCATGAGCTATGAGAAGAGGTCACTGGCCAGAGCAAGAGCAGGGAAAGGCAGAGTGGCTCAGAGGAGGGGAGCACATGCTTTGGGAAGGTCAACCGTTTATGCACCAGTCACTGAGGTCTGATGTAGGGTGGAAGAAATGCACATGTGCCTGTGACTTAATTTGTAATAAGTCTACTAGAAAATACCACTTGGAAACTTTCCTCCTTGAAGGAATTCTAAAATCATCTCAACCCTTATGTTTCTCCACCCCTCCTTTTAGGCCTACTTAAATTCTTCTTTGGTTTCCTCATTGTGGCATGAAAGGTTCAGCAATCTCTTCAATCTGCAGACTTCCCAAAGGCTCACCCTGTGGAGCTCTAGGAGTCATGGGGAATCTTCATACAACTGTCAGTGAATCAAGGTTCAGGAATTTCCTGAGACTTCTACTAAAATCCAGCCACCCACAAGGACAATACCCCTGGGTTCTTTGATACATTAAATGCATGTGAAGTACATACTTGAAATATGATGTTCTCTCATTTGTTAACTCTGTGTATGTGTGTTTGTTCTGTCTTCTGATTATAGGACAAAGGTAAACACAACAAATAAGAATCAAAGCTACCATTTTCAAGAATCCTTCTTTGCATATCTCAAAGCAACAGTCATAAACAGATCTCTTCAGGTACACTTTGCTGACTGCTGCTACCCACAAAGTCCTGGTTCTGCACACTGCTGGCACTCCATGTTTGCTGAACTGGCTAAACACTGGTTTGTCTCCATAGTCAACCACCCCAAACAGCACACAGATAATTACTTCTTGGAAAAATTCCAACCAGTGTTTGAAGTTGCCTGTGTGTTTTTCTTTCAAGACCAGCTCTGTAGGATCACACTATTTTTATAATTTTTCCTTTGATTGTAAAGAAAATGCCATCTACTTGAGCAAGCGCTTCATTTGAAACTCCTGCCACACTAACACAAGCTCATTCAAGACCTCATTCTGAAACTTGTGCAGCATCTTTTCGAGAAAATACACAGTCTCTCCTGCTGAACACAAGCTAAGAAAATGTAGAATCTGGTATTAACATATGAACTAAGGGCAATTTAAATGTATTCTTTTTTTTTAATTAAAAAATTTTAAATCAAAATGTTACAAACTTGGCCTTTACTAGAAGCAACTGCTTTTTCCTTCATTTGCCAAAAGTATCCCATTATAAAATTAGTTTGAAGCATAACTTTTACAGCTTAAAAACAAAAATGTTGCCAGTAGTGGTGGCACATGTTTTAATCCTAGCATTTGGGAGGCAGAGGCAGGTAGATCTCTGTGAGATCAAGGCCACCCTGGTCTACACATCTACTTCTTAGCTGGCCAGTGATTCATAGTGAGACCCTGTGACAAAATGTTAAAATCTAACATGTGACAATAATGTTAAATCTAACATAAATCTAAATAGACAAAAGGAAGACAAGTTTTGATAAAAGTTAAAACATTATTTCTTACTTTGCATAATTTAGGATCATTCCTATAGTTTATAGAATATCTCTAGAAAATAATTTGAAATGACCTTGGCCCTTGCTATCCTAAATTTAATACCTTCAGAATAAATTCACCCTTTTCTTCTGCTTTAAGAGGAAATGAACCAAATCCTAGGGATTTGGGCCTTTGAACCAACACTAAAGAGATGAAATCCTGTTTGATGTGTATAAACATTAGAGAATCCATTTTAACAAAAGGATAAGATCCTGTGAGAAAATACTGTCCTTCCTGAAGGTGTTCTCTCATTCCAACTGAGAGATGATTTCCAAGGGGTGGAGATGGGGTGCAGCTGCCACAGCATCACATCTGTGGAGGCAGCTATTGCATTCCTTTCTCAAAGTGCACTGAGGATGGATATTCAGAACACAGGAGAGGCAAGTGCCTTTGACTTTACCAGAATGTAAGGCCAAACTTAAAGTCAGAGTAAAGAATATAACAAGAGCAGTATAAATTCATTCTTTGAAATCTATAGTTCACTAAATCTTTATAACATTATTTTGCAAGCTTTACTGAAGTAGCATCTTAATATTTAACAATATTTCAACATCAGAAGGCCTTAGCAAGTTAAACCCTAGTCCCACATTTCACAACCAATCCTTTTTACTTTTCAGACTTAAATTTTATTTGTTTTCATTAATTGATGAATACTAGGAATTTTATGTATCTATCCACTTTCCAGAAACTTAAATGAAGATAAAATCTGAACATACTTTCACTTTCTCACACACACACACACACACACACACACACACACATTAGAGTGTTAAATCATTCATACTAATTTGGGTACACCATCTAAGTTAAACCTCAACAGCACCAGGGATGATGGTGAGCAAGTGATTCCAACAGTCCCTGTCTGAACAATTTCTGGAACTTTAGCTGTAAATATTGACAAAAGGGGGCTCTTTTTCCTACTGGGACTAAAGTGATAGCATCTTCTAAAGACTATCTATCATGCAGAAACAATCTGATGGAACATGCAGTCAAATCTTGGAAAGAAATTCTAGTATCCCAGGGACAGGTCCAAGAGTGCCTTACACAGTGAAATCTACCCTAGGCTTTTTGCTAACAAAATGACAAGGCCACAAGGAAGCCTGACTAAATTTGACATTTCTAACAAATTTCCTTCTCATATACATCCTTTCTGACCTCACTATTTAGAAAGCACATATTATAAGCATTATATACATGTTCATTTTTTTTTTGTTAACACAGTACATGGGAAAGGGATGAGGGAGCTAGGGGGAATGATGGCTTTAGAATCTCACATGGGGAGAATTGGGGATTACAGGCCCCCACAATATTCATCAAACGAAGGAATAAGGGGTTTAAGGCAGTGCCAGGAGGTGATTCATTAATCTCAGAATGGTAATCAGGGGGGCTTCTGCAAGTGACCCAGGCTGGCAATCATGAACCATGGGCAGACTTATGAGAATTGCTTGAATAAGGATACAGAGATGGATTGGGTTTCCACGTGGAGAGTCGTTCCACTTTTCATGTCTATGTGAGCTCACCGGGATGGGAGGCAAGGAGGAAGGCAAAGTATGGGTCAGTTAATCATCTGCCGAATGTGCATTCAAAGGCGGCCAGCAGGACCGGAGAAACACAGATGTGGGCCAGGGAGAGGCTGCCACCGAAATAGAAGCGGGAGAATCCACGGCATCAGGTGGTAACAGACCACTGGCCACTGCCGGGAAAGTCTCACTTGTGAGGGCAAGGAGGCTGGCCACCACCTAGCTGAAGGCAATCATCCTGTTTGTATGCTCCATGCAAAAAGCAAGGCTTCCCACCGCCCCAACTCTTGCTCTTTGTTGTAAGGGACATGGCTGTCACTCGGCATGTGCTCAGTAGACATCTGAGGAGTGACCAACAGTGTTGCTGGTGCCAGGCAGTGCAAGGCCACGCTAGGGCTGTATGGGTGTTTTTCCAGGCACCTTCTTAGAGCTGCCCTCTTAAATTAGGTCATGCTCTCACATTAGGCGCTATCACAGCTGGCAATGCTTTCTGAGGATGTCTCAAATAGGAGCTGAAAAACTGCTTTCTTGTTTTAATTTAAAGTGAAACTGCTGCTTTTTCGTCCACTCTTTCCCTGTTATTCCTGCCCACAGCGACTGGTGGACTTCAGGGTAGAGGCGGAGGTCGGGGATGCGGTTTCCTGCATAATTCTTTAAATTGCTACCAAATACATCTCCGAGAAACAAAGGATTCCGGGAAGCGGCCAGGCGTCGCTGTCCGGAATTCGGAGGCCTGCGGTGGGTGAGCTTAGGTCACGGCCAGCAGAGCTGCCCGCCGTCCGGGATGCCACCCGCACAGTCAGCCTGATCTCCGCAGACAGCGAGGTGCGCACGGCCTGGCAAACCGCCACTCACCTGCTCTGACCGCGCACCGAGCAAGGCGACCTGGCAAGCACCAGGGCACCCGAAGCCAGGCGGGCAGCATCTGCTCCTGCTCTGCTGGCTTCTCCCGCATGGAACCGCCAGATCCACTGCCCTGAAGCGCGGCCTACTTGTTCCCATTGCCGGGACCCGCCCGCCCCGGCCCAGACTGGGTCGCTCGCTCCCTTCTCCGCAGTTCCTCTCCCCCCACAGCTGATGCAGCTGTATGTTCACTTTCTGTTTGCAATAACTGTTTAAGTCTATGAGAGAGTGAGAATCCGTGGCCACAAACTACAGGATTCGGTGTCTGCGATGACGCGCAGGTCGGGGTGAAGATGGCACGCGGAGCGGGCACAGACCCAACGCACTCGTTCTAGGCACTAGGAAAAGTGCCGGGCTCGCCTCGCCTAGCCGGCGACTTCCCTCCGTTCCATGCGTCCCGGAGGGAGGGATCGAGCGGCTCGCAGTGCCCCGACCTCCTCCGCGGCGTTGCAGGAGACTGCGAGGACGGCGAGGGTCCGGGTGCGGCTGGGAGGCCTCCCGAGACCCCGCGCCACGTGCGCCCCCAGGCCACCGCACAGGCCCCGCCCCGTGGCGCACGCGCGCGCCCTGCTGCCCGGCCCGGGCCCGCGGCGAAGCGGAGGCAGAGGCTGCCCCGCGCCCCGCGCCCACGGGGGGGCGCTCCCCTCCCGCCCACACCCACACGTCGCCTGTCGGCCGGCAGCTATTCGGAACTCGCGTCCTACCTGAGGGCGGCCGAGGGAGGTGAGCGAAGAGGCTGCGGCGGCTGAGGGGATCGCGGCCCCAGACGCTAGGCACCGAGCGAGCGGCCACGGCGGACCGTCCGGACGCGCGCGCGCGCTCCCCGCCCTCGCTCCCTCAGTTGACTCCCGGCCCGAGCCCAGCCCAGCTGCCGCGCGCCGCCCGCCTCGCCGCGCCTAATAACAACGGCGCCCGGGGTCAGGTGGCCGCGCGCGGACAGGGCGGCCATTGGCTCGGCGGGGAGCGCGGTGCTTCGGGATTGGCCGGGGGGCGGGGCTTCGGCGGGGCGGGGGCGGGGCTGCAGAG
>NW_008358988.1:173865-177893 GCF_000622305.1 Nannospalax galili
GGAGGGGGGCGGCTGGCGCTGGCAGCCCCCGGGGTGGGGGGCGGGGTGGGCGCCGGCGGCGCGATGCTGGGCGTCGTGGAGCTGCTGCTGCTGGGGGCTGCGTGGCTGGCAGGCCCAGCCCGCGGGCAGAACGAGACAGAGCCCATCGTGCTGGAGGGCAAATGCCTGGTGGTGTGTGACTCCAACCCGACGTCCGACCCCACGGGCACGGCTCTGGGCATTTCCGTGCGCTCCGGCAGCGCCAAGGTGGCTTTCTCTGCCATCAGGAGCACCAACCACGAGCCGTCCGAGATGAGTAACCGCACCATGATCATCTACTTTGACCAGGTGAGTTCCCCTTCCGCTTGCTGCGACAGATCGGCTTGGTGGGGGTGGCGGGAGAGCGTGGAGGTCGGATGCCCGATGCTTTCCGAGGGCTCTGCGGAGGCGCGGACGGCACTCGGACGACGCGGGTCTCCCCCTTCCGTTCCTGTCTCCGTGTAGGTGCTAGTGAACATCGGGAACAACTTTGATTCAGAACGCAGCACTTTCATCGCCCCGCGCAAAGGGATCTACAGTTTTAACTTCCACGTGGTAAAAGTCTACAACAGACAGACCATCCAGGTCAGCTGCCGCCGGGGGCCGGGCCCTGGCTCCTTAGGGGACCGCTGGCCTGTCGGGCCTTGCGGGGGGCTCTGGAGGTGGGAGGGAGAAATCATCTGCGAGTGCCCCTGCAGCTCAAGGGACCCAGAGCGGGGCCCCTATCCTGTCCAGAGACGGTTTTCCGCCTTCGCCCTCTGGGCCCCTCTGTAAAGGTCCCCGATTTTCTGTAAGGGTTTTTCTGTAAGGGATTTTCTGTAAGGGACTTTCTGTAAGGGCTTTTAAGCTGCACGGACCGCAACCGCTCGTAGGCTCTCCTCCGCTCTGGCTTTCAAGGCTCAGCTCCGGCGCCAGCCCAAAGCCTTCCGGCGTTGACTTCAGCACCACGGACAGGACCCCGTTCCCTAACTCCCCTCCCTCCGGTCAACCTCTTGTTTTAAAACTTGAATCTCTAAGGGTGGAGAGAGAAAAGGTCGGGGGTGGGGGAGGGGATAGCGCTACTCCCTCCAGGTCCAGCCGTGTCCCGGCCAGCACCCAAGCGCTGGCCCGGTCCCCAAAGATGTCCAGGTTTTCTCAGAGCGCCAACAGCGGAGGAAAGCTCGTCTGGGCACAGGGCTCCGGGCCCAAGGCTGACGATGCCACCTCAAGGGCGCACCCAGGCGGTGGCGGGCGCGGCCGGATCTGGGGCGGGAGTTGAGCGGGTGATTTGGGGACGAAGTAGGAGTACAGTTCCGCGCGCGATTTCTAATCTGCCCGGGCAGCTTCTCCGGTATGTCTCCCTGTGCCTTGCCAACAGACACCGGGAGAGCCCCGGGGGCGGGGTGTTTGTTTTTGTTATTCAGGGCGTGCCTGGAGCAGAGTTGCCCAAGTTTTCTTTTTTGAGACTAGGGGAAGCTGGCGAGAGGCCAAAAGCCTCCACAAAGGAGCTACAGCCACCTGCGGGCTCACTAAACTGGATTATGCCCAGTCAGGATCGCTTGGCGCGCTCATTTGAGAAGCTGGAAAAAGTGACTGCCGCTGTAGGGGGTAGACCCTTCCCCCTAAATTTGCGGTCTTGGGTCCCTGTTAGATCCTCCGCAGTAAGCAGCCCAGCCCCTCTTCTCCCACCTCCCACCCCCAGCCAGGCCTTGGTTGCTGTTAGCCGAGCGCCCAGGCTGGGTCTCCACCACCTCTTAGGTACCCGCTTAGGTTGTGCATCTGAAGCTGGCCTTTCTCTTTCTCAGGTGAGCCTCATGTTAAACGGGTGGCCGGTGATTTCAGCCTTCGCCGGTGACCAAGACGTGACCCGCGAGGCCGCGAGCAACGGAGTCCTAATCCAGATGGAGAAAGGCGACCGGGCATACCTCAAACTGGAGAGGGGCAACTTGATGGGGGGCTGGAAGTACTCGACCTTCTCCGGATTCCTCGTGTTTCCCCTCTGACTGCCTCGTAGCGGGAATGGAGGAAGGCTGGCGGGGGAGTGAGAAACAGGCTGAAATTCACAGGGCACGGAAGCGGCGCGGCCGGAAACTTCCAGGTGTTCCTAGCTACACCGGCTTCAAAGGTGTGCGCCGCCGGCGGGCCAACAACTTCGTCCGTGTCCTTATTAAGAGAAGTAAATTCGCTTAGCTCTACGCACTCCCATTTCCAAAAATAAACTCGCCTCCCGCAAGCCAATTGCAGTAACCGAGGAAGAGACTGCATTGTCATTGCTACTTACCCCACGTTCACGTTCCCAACAATTTAACGGTGTAACGTGAAACGTTTCTCTCCATGCCCCTCTGAACCCTTTCACTTACTGAAACTTAGTATGTTTCCCCGCACCCCCCCTTCCTCCAGTTTGGAGAGGGGGTAAGGTTTTTGTTTTCTGTTTCTGTTCTGAACCGGGCAGGTAGTGTTAATATAACAGTATTTGCTCATCCTACACGGATCGAGTTAATTGGCTGAAGATACTTTTTCCTCAGCGGCTTGTTAGGGAGAAAAGACTCACCTTCGTGGCGACTGGTTTAAACTATACATAGATATATATCATTTGTACACGAAGACCTCTTCCCGGTGGACGCTGGCTGTATTCCGTATTTCTGTCCTGTTCGGAGTGATCGTGAAATCTAAGGCTGCTTGGTGTGCTGATGCTTGTGATGCCGGTGTTCTGTGGCCCCACTCAGTGCCAAGGAGGTTCTGTGGATCGCTTCCTCTTCCACTGTAACATACGTGTGAATAGCCAAAATTTAATTTTGCTTTAATCCAATAAAGTCGAAGTGGGACTTTTATTTTTCTTAAACAGCTTTCTAAACTCCGCATTTTCCCGGTTGTGAGGTTGCGGGGCTGGGGCTGCCCGAGGCAGAGCAGAGACTTGGAAGACTCTATCAGAGAGAGGTCAAGGCGCGCAAGGGCTTCTTCGCAAAGCCTGTGCTGCGCTCTCCCCCGCGGCTGGTTCACTCCGCCCTTCCAGTTCCCGGCTTTGGCGGTCCCCGAGCAATTTGGCCCAAATCCTGTTGCGAGCGACTAAGGGCCTGGGGCGACGATTTTTTTTTTTTTTTTGGTTTGTTTTGTTTTGCCAAAACACCAAAATGTGGCCCAATCTGTGTGTGGAGCGCCTAGGGGCTTGGGGCGCAGTTTTTTTTTTTTTTTTGGTTTGTTTTGTTTTTTTCCGTCCGAATTCCAAATGCATCAGGAATTATTCCAGTTCTAGGACCTGAACCAGCCAGCCCGGAGTGGCAGCTTCCGCTCACACTTTTTGTCCTTGGATGTCCCCAGCCCTATCCGATCCACAGCTCCCGAAACACCGTACATTTTATACCAGCGCCCGTGAACCCGGTGTCCACCCTCCAAATAACCGGGCGCCCAGACCTGCGGTTGCACTCACTCGCAGGACTTTAAAGAGGTTCGTCCAGAAGTTTTGATTGTATCGAAACATAATGTGAAAGCAAAATTGAAATAAACGACTTCGTTTTAAGTCTGGAAGGCTGGCCCAGTGGTGTCGGACGCGGGCGATGCAGCGCCAGAAGCGGGTGGGCAGAGGAAGTCTGCAGCCAGGGTGGGCTCCTGTGGGTCTGGGCCCACCTAGAAGCTTTTCCCTGTGCCGAGGCTCAGATTTGAGTTTAATTGGCTCCAGAGAGAGGGGTGGGGTATAGGGGTTAATAACAGTAGGACAGGCAGAAATTCAGAGATTTCCTGTGGCGCCTGACTTAGGGCTTCACCAGCTCAGGCCCTTAGGAGCCTGAATCCTATTTCTCCTTGGCGCAGCCCTGAGCTCTTAGCCCTAGAGGCCCAGGGGTTCCCCCCCCCCGCCCCGGGTAGGGGTGGGGGTGGGGAGCAGGAAGTTGTGCTCTCCCATCTCCAGTTTCCCTTTTCTCGGTCAGTCAGGGGAGAGAGATGCGGAGGACTAAGAGTCTTAAAGGAATTTAATAGAAAAAGATTCTCTCTCTCTCTCTGTCTCTCTCTGTCTCTCTGTCTCTCTCTCTCTCTCT
>NW_008358988.1:178209-198606 GCF_000622305.1 Nannospalax galili
TCTCTTTCTCTCTCTCTCTCTCTCTCTCTCTCTCTCTCTCTCTCTCACTCTCATAAGAGCTTTGCCTTACAGTCTTCCTGTTGGGAAGGAGAGGTCAAGGACAACTGAAGTTTTGGCCAGGAACTACCTCAACCAAGCCTGGCCTCAGGAGTGTATAGGCTATGTCCATTGCTCCAGGCTCACAGGCTATGAGGGTTAGGTACCCGGGAGCAGCTTCCAGAACAGGGAGCTCAGCTGGCTGCTGGAAGGTGCTCATTGCTCTTCCTCAGGCAGGCAGAGCCATCCAGGTTCCAGTTCCCAGAGTTTTGGTGCTTGGGAGCCCACAGACTGTGTCCCACCAGGGTGACTTGGGCAAGTTTCCTTTCTGGTCTCAGGTTGCCCTTCTGTATAAAGGCAGGGAAGACTAAAGATCTCCTGCTCTAAGCACCCAGCCATTGCACGGTCCCTGACCAGGGCCCTGAATGTTGGTAACTGGCACCTATACTGACTGGGACTAGGGCCAGGGAGCCAGCAGGTCCAGCTCTGAGTTCCTGAGAGAAGACCCTTAGTCCTCTGTCTCTCTTCCCTGACAGGCCAGAAGGGAAACTGTAGAGATGGAAGATCACTCAGTTCTCTGTGATTCTGCTCTGACTCTATTTAGCCACGGTCCTAGGGCTAGGTCTCTACTTCCCCAAACTCCTGGACTTGGCCGTTCAGACCCTTACTCTTCTGGCCCCCAGACTCTTCTTTCTCCACCAGCTGGACCCTTCCAACTAATGAACCATCTCCCATTCCTGTCTCTGTGCATCTATCCACCACTCTTGCTTTGAAGTTACGCTTTCTTTCCTTTGCTTTTCAAAATTCCACCCCACAGAGGACCTACATTCAGCTAAAAGGTTGCTGTTTCTGGGGAACTGTTCTGTTCCCACAGACCAGGCAGTGCTTTCCCTAAATGTACTGTCCACTTGAGCCTCGCCCTCCTTGGGGTGCAGCCTGGTGCTGGTGAGGAAGGGAGCTGGTGGCCTCTGGGCTTGTCTGGAGTTGGGTTTGTCTGGGGCTGGGCTTGTCTTCCTGGTTGCTTTGAGTTTCACATGCAATGGTGATCCACACTGGTAAGCACTTAGTGCTAAACTGGCATCCTCACCCCAAAGCTCTCCTGGATTCCATGTTCCCTCAGCAGCCCTAATCCCTAATCTTCAGGCCTGAGTTTCTCATTTGCTTGAGTGGGACTGTGGATAGATACCTCCCCTATGGACCTGCCATGTGGCAATTGGGCCATCATCCTCCTTTTGGGGATGAAGATAGAGGTGAGTACTCCTTTAATCAGAGGCAGGTAAGCCAACCTAGGCCTGAAAATTGGGCTGCAGATAGGGTCATGAGAGACCCAAGTGGCAGGTAGAAGGTGGACTGAAGAGAGGGATGGAGAAAAAAGACCCTGTAGATGGTCAGGTCCCTTTTGACTTCCTCCCTGTCCCAAACCAGAGGCTTGGGAGGTGGGGAGGTGAGGTGGTTCTAAAACCCACACCTCACTTTTCTCCTTTAAAGCTCTGAAACCTCTGATCCTCTGATCCTTGGTAGATCTGGGCCCTGCCTTCTGCTTTCATCTAAAATAAGACTTTTAGGTCCCAACCTCTAAGGGTTCCAGGACCACCCCTCATTCTGCCTCACCCTGGGTCTGAAAAAGCTCCTCCCCAGCACCCCGTTAATTCCTTCTCCCCTGCCTGCATATTCTCTGGTCCCCTCATCTAGGAAATCTCTACACCCCAGGAAGGCAGAACTATTACCCTGTCTCTGGTCTCCCTCTAAGGAGTGTGGAGTCTTACCGCCTTGCCACTGCCTACTCTTGCCTCTTGGAGGGCAGAGGCTATGGCTTATTCTGTGTGGCATGCAGCAAGAAGCTTATGGGTACAGTGAGGGGAACTCAGGAAAGCTCTATGGACCCCACTAGTAGGTTCAGCACATTGTATGGAGTGGTCCCGGATCAATGTCCGCTCTGCTTTGCAGGAGCTGTGGGGTGCTTGCAGCAACTAGTGAGCCTACCCATGCTGGAGCGTCAATGCTTTTGAAGCCACAGAATGACTCTTAATGAGAACATAATTACCTAGGTGGAGGGGAGCCTGGCTCGCTTCTAATTGTTGTCTTAATTGGGGTGGGAGAGGGGAGTGCGGGACAGAGGGGCAGAGGGGAGGGGCTGACACTGCTAGAGCAGTGTGTGGGGGAGCATGGGGCATTAGGGTCTTTGGGTTGAGGGGAAGGCCAAAGAGCCGAAGCCTGTGAACTTAAGCTACCCTCAGTCTCAATTTAAGCCCCACTTTCCTTGACTCTGGAACGCTAGGGGTGGGCTACAATTTCTTGTAGGGTAGTCTAACTTCCCTTATATTCACCTGTGAGTGTAAGCCTTGGGTTCCGGTTCCCAGCTCCTCAGCCAGTCCTTGCTCAGCGGCACTCTGTCACTGTCCTTACCGTACCCATCTCATCTGCATCAAACTGTGAAGCCCAAGACTGACCGGGAGGAGGCCTGAGGGAATGCTCAGATGCAACTGCCTTTGAACTAATACTGTGGGGCGGGGTGGGGGGGCAGGATGACAGGCATCTCAGAGATAATTGATTACAAAAGTCTCTTGAGCTCTTACTACAGGGCCCATCATGAAAGGCACAACTCTCCCTGTTCCTCATATTTCAAATGGGGACAATAATGTATCCTCAACGTTGGGAAATCTATGCTAAAAGATATTAAGTTCTCAGCCCTGGCTGACACATAGTAGGTGCTGAATAAATGTTAGTAACAATAAAGAGTAATAGCCACATGTCACACCATCACAAAGGCAGGGCATAAGGGGACATTTGGGTTGATCTTCACTTTGAGCAGATGGGAAATCTTAAACCAGGGAGGGGAGAAACACAAAGCAGGGGAGCACGGGTTCTGGAAGAATCCTGTGGAATCCTCCAGCCGCACAGTTCCCCATGCCAAGGCCTCACCCTCCTGCCACTTGTGTTTCTTCTTCATTCTCGTTGCTTAGATATTTACATTTTCCAATGCTGATGGATATTTTCCATCTGCAGGTCTGCATGCTCCTCATTAGAGCCTGAGCCCCGTTCCCTGCTGGTGTGCCTGTGTCCCTTTATAGGGTGCTCCCCTCCTACTTGGCTCGGCGTCTCCCGTGGCACCTGGCATAGAGCAACTGTCTAGTGATAGTGTCGTGAGTTAAGCCAAATGTGCCTGGCACAGTGCAGAGTATGAGCATGGACAAACATTCTTTGGGAAACTTCCTGGAGCCCTCAGTCCCTCCCACACCCATCTCTCAGCATCACCCATCACCTCAGCAAGAACCATGGTGTAGAAGTACCACCTGACCTCATGCAGCCAAGGAGAACTTCCTGGCCACCCATACTCACTTTTTTCTGTTTCTCTCTTTTGGGTGGGGGTATGGGGGTGTTAGTCTGTCCTCAGGGAGTCCCAGTTGTGACTGTTGGATGGCACCAAGCAGGGAAAACGAAGAGGCCAAGGTAAGATGTGGGCGGTGCTCCGGTTCACTAGGTCCTCCCTCTGAGAAAATGCTTTGCTGTACACAGATGAGACTGCCTATGAAGTTATGTGGACACAGCCCAGGGCCCAAGGATATCCTTGGTCTTTTTGCTAATTGCTGAAGATACAGTGATGGAGGTGGGGCAAAGGACAAGAGACAGATTCCTTCATGTGATCAAGCTCGAGCCTGGCCTCAGGGCTGTGCCTCAGCCCTATAACATCTGCAAACCTCTTCCTGACTGCCACCCTCAGGCCCTCCCTTTCCTCCCCACCCAAACTCTTAGCCAGATCGCACCCACCCGCAACAGGAAACAGGAAAAGTATCACTTGAAGGAAGAATGAGTACCGACAGGTACTCTGGGTGTGGAACTCACTGAATTGTAAGATTCTTGAGAAGGGTTCAGTGTTAGACTCCTCTCTAAATCCTCACTTGTCTCTCTGGACAACCACGTTTGTGTTACATTGGAATTTTATTATATCTCTTGTCTGTAGTTGACCTTGCAGTACAATTTCTCTTTCTTTGCTGCTTGCCCAACCCCATGCCCAACATACTATGAGCATCTTCATGGGGAGGAACCATGTGCTTAAAGGACAAGAACAACCTTCCCTTCCTTCCAGCATCAAATATCATGAATCAGGTCAGCAAGACGGCTCCGTGGGTAAAAGATTTGCCACACAAGTTTGATGACCAGAGTTCCATCTTTAGAACTTATGATAGAAGGACAGAATGAGTAAGAAGAGAACTGTAGTGTGTGCACACACAGTGATGATGATGATGATGATAATCTTTTAAAATCCGTGCATTAGTATGGGTTGATTGGTTGTTTCAGAAACGATCAAACCATTCTGTTTACAGTGATGAGGTATTGAAGTCCTCAGGGATAGTGGTAGGTGACAGAGGCCCAATGAGGTGAAGGAGCTGGTGAAACCCAGCAGGTTCCCAGGTGTAAAGAGTAGCTTCTTAGGACCTTGGGCAATAAAGGGGCTGGCAATTCCTGTGACAGGTGAAGCATCACCAGAATTTTGTTCTCACTGATGAGAGAACGGACCCTGAAGTTCCTTCACAGCCATGGGTGCTGCCACAGATTGGTGGGCTCAGCTATCTCCTATAAAGAAAATCAAGACTTTCCCAAGTCCCCTCCCTTCTTCAGTCCCAGTGTTCAGCAAGGAGTTGAACCCAATGAAGAGTTCTCTAGAAGGCTCCACAGTCAGCTGCAACTTTTTCCCTCAGGTGAGGTACCCAGAGCTTTTTTTTTTTCATAGTTAGAAATTATTGAAAGCCTTTAAAGAGGGAGTAAGGACTCATTAATAAAAGGGAGGCAACTGGACATTTCTTCCTCATTTGAAAGGAAGCTGTGTGTTGTGCCCAGATCTTGGATTAAAGACTCTCCTTTATATTCTGAGAGACTCAAAAACAAACTCCCCTATGTATACTTTGCTGAGTTCAACTTCGTCGTCTAATTTTGTCTCTGGAAGGAGCCATTTCAGGTAGTTGGGCTTTTCTGAAGTTGCTGAGGGACAGGGCATGCTGGCAATGCCAGTTGCTTCTGAGGGTCTGTGCTTTTCCTCATTTTCCTGGACTCTTGATGCTTCCCAGATGGGAGGACGCTCAGAAGGTTCACTGGTCATAGTCTTCTGCACCACTGTGAGTGACTGTGGGGTTCTGTGAGGCTGTGATGTTCTCAGCTGCCTTCCTCAACAGCCTCAGTGTGCCCCTGCTTCTGTCATAGGAGGTGGGATCCACACTGAGCCAGAAACAAGTCTGTTTCCCAAGGAGTGAAATCAATGACTTCTAGGGCCCTATGTTATCTAGAAGACTATGAGATGTGGGATTCCCTGGGGGCCGTTAGGGTCTGCATACCAGCTTTCAGCTTACCATTGCTACTAGAATCATTCCTTCTAGCTCCATCCCACAGGAAAAGCCATTTGATGTACAGCTCTTAGAGATGTGACTGGAATCTTCATTGGGCCTTTCTGTTCCATTTTCTCCTCTGTGCCAGCGTGAGCATCGCACAAACATCAGCTAAGCCTTGCAAGTGTCCACTTAGGATCATCAGTGCAAACCAGAGCTCCTTCTGGTAGTCTGGGGTCTTGGTGATCTGGCACTTGCTGACCTCTGTGATCTCACCGTCTACTGTTGTCTTCTGGTGCAAAATCCCTCATTCTGGCTTTCTGCATCCATATTGGAGCCTTTGGCCCTGTTGATCCTTTGAGAATGTCTTCCATTCCCTACAGATATGCAGCTATTTCCTTCTCTCCTTTGAATCGGAACTAAGTCGCCTTTTCTTGATGACTCTAATACTGACCCACCTCCCCTAGAAGCAGCTGAGCCCTGCCATACCGCCCTGGTTTAATATACGTACTGCAATTATGATTGGGGGAATGCTCACTTGTCTGCATACTTGTTTGCTGCCACTGTCCATATCTGGGGACAAAGACTGGATCAGTCTTGTAACTCATTCCTAGAGTTTGGAAAAGAGCTTGGAATTGTACGGACTTGGTTCATGGCTAAATGGCTGAATGGCAGAGATGTCATCTGATCATCTCCCTCTGTCAGAGCAGAGTCATCTCCTAACTAGTCCCTTTCAGGAGGAATCCATTCAATCCACTACCCATTGGAAGCCATAGCCACTCCAAGAAGCAGCTAGCTGGCTGTCATGAGGCCAAGGGTGGATAGGAGGTTGGTCTTCCAACCCCAAGCCAAAGACAAGGACATCTTTCTTGGTTGTCACTGTCCATTGTGACAGTTGGTTAATTTAGCTGAACCATGTGATTGGGCTATGGGGAAAAAGAAATTCACTGTGAATATGTGAATCTTCCCTCATGATGTAACAGTACAGCAGACAGGCACAAGTAAAAGAGGTGGAACGAGGGCCCTGGCCAGGGCCAGAGGCATGAGCAGTCAGACTGTCGTTGTTCCTGGTTCCTGGAACCTGTACCTCAGCTCAGAGCCAGGTGGCGAGCTGAGGGATGAGGGACGTGATTGGGGCCTGCAGGATCTGCACAGGTCAGAAAGCTTCTGGCCTTGCCTGAGATGGGAGCAGTAGCAGCAGAGGCTGAATTACAGTGGAGTGGAAAGCTCTAGAAAGGAACGTGCCCTCAGGCCACCAACTACCCCACAGAAATACATGGGTGCCTAGGGTGTCATTCACACTGTCTACAGTTCTTACCTCACAATCACTGTGCACATATCCAATACCAGCTCTGCTCCTGGAGGAGAATCCAGGCATTGGCTTGCTTTACTGCAGTCCAGGTGATAGGGGTATAGAGAAAAATATTGGTGTCAGGTGCCCACTTTGCTGTCACCAACCTGCTCCCTTCCACACCATAAAGTCAATTATCATGGCTTTTGTATCTCACCCACTTTGTATGGTAACAGCAAAGAGAGGACTCTGATGAAGAGTACAGGACTCAAGGCAGCGCTGGGTCAGAAGGCAGACTTTATCGATGGTTTAACAGGGCTTGTGTGGTTTCTAACAGCAGAAATTCAAACTGACTTTAACATTACCCTCCCCCAAATTTACTGCTTCTTAGAACCAAAAACCCATAGGATTTTGGATTCAGGTATGGCTAGATCCAGGAACTCAAATAAGTCAGAGAAACCTGCCTTTCTTCACACCCACGTTTATTTTCTAGGTCCTTCACTGCAGTAATCTGACTCCAGTAAGAACAAGCTGATATTCTTCTTGCCTAATTTCCCCGCTAGGAAAAGAATGCTTTTTCTCCCTCATAGTGTCAACTAAAATTCCACTGCTAATGAGTATTGAACTGACACAAGTCGTGCTCATTCACAGAACAAATCTCTATTGTCAGAGAAAAAAAAACCAATGAACTTTCCAATCAGGCTTGGAGCAGAGGGTTGGGAGTAGGAAGAGGTGGCTCTGGGTGGGAAGAGCTGCTGTCAAAGAAGGGGGAATGCTTGCAAGGCTCGTTACTTTCTTTCTCTGTAGCTTTGAGCAAAGATCTTAACACTTCTTAATTTTAGTTTCTTTGGCTGTTAGAATGAGTTGAGCAGGTACTGAGGAAGTGCTTCAGTCAGTAAAGTGCTTGCTGCACAAGTGTGAAGACCTGAGTTCAGACCCCTAGCACCCAAGTGAAAAGCTGGGTGCAGTGCCACGTACCTATAATCCCAGTGCTGGGGAGGCAGAGACAAAGCAGAAGCTGAATCAGTGAGCTCCCAGATTCAGTGAGAGGCATGTGTGTGTGTGTGTGTGTGTGTGTGTGTGTGTGTGCGTGCACACACACACACAGGGAGGGGGGAGGGAGGGAGAAAGAGAGAGAGAGACCTATACACGTGCATGTAAACCCTATACAGGAATAGAACAAAAAAATCTGATTCTATTAGGGTTAGTAAGATGTCATTTATGAAAATGGAAACTAGAATTTCCATGGGAGTTCCAAAACAAAGACCTAGACTTCTCTGAATGGTGCCATCTTTGTTACACATTGGGAGATGCTTCCTGGCTCACAATTGCAACTGTGTTCCTGCTTCATCTGGGTCCCATATCATTAATTAGAAGGTGTTTCCTTGTGCTGCTTTAAAGACAGCCTACTTATGAAATGGGCACAGTGTGCAGCTCTTACTACTGTTCTCAATACAATCTTTTTCAGTGTCATGTGTCCTGGCGATGTGATCCCACCAGAGGCATGTCTCATTTCTTCAGCAGAGCACAAGCCTATGGTGGTAATTTGTGAATCTAGATCCCTTGTAGATTTTACAAAAATGCCAATTCTCATTCCTTAAATACAGATTGTAGACTGAGAATTTCCAGTTCTAACAAGCCCCTTCTGAGTAGCAATGGCATCATGCCACATTGATATATATTCCACAAATAGATTGCGTCATGATTAGCTGGGATATTTTTTTTCTTTCTAAGAGAATTTACTTTGGAATAATAAAATGAAAAAGAAAGTATGAAGGGACTAGAGAGATGCTCAGGGGTTAAGAGCACTGGCTGGTCTTGCAGCGGACTTAGGCTCAGTTCCCAGCACCCACATGGAAGCTAGCAACGGTCCATAACTCCAGTTCCAGAGGACCTGGAGCCCTCCTCAGACCACCATGAGCACTACATGACATGGGTGTACTTGCATACATCCAGGCAATATACGCATACACATGAGAAGAATAAACCAGGTGTGGTGGTGCACGCCTTTAATCCCAGCACTTGGGAGGCAGAGGCAGAGGCAGGCAGATCTCTGTGAGATCAAGGCCAGCCTTGTCTACATAGTGAGTTCCAGGCCAGCTGTGGCTACAGGGAGACCCTGTCTCAAAAAGACCAAAAAAAAAAAAGCAAAGAAAACACAAGAGACAAATACCCTGATTGGTGGCTCCTGGCTTCTGTTTTGTGCATGAAGGTACGTTCAGCCTTTCCTTCCTCATACTTCAATACAGCTGCAGAAAGTTCAATCCTTTTGCTGTCTTTGCTTCAAATCTTCTGTACCAGAAATCTTGGCAAAATTCTCATAATATTTTGTTGACTCCAAAGGAATATCGTACTGATCTCTAAATCTAGTTCTATGAAAAGACAATGAAGGTGCTGCTGAGTCAGGTCAAAGTCATATCCCTCTAGGGGTTGGAGAGACGCAGTGGTTAAGAGCAGTGGCTGCTTTCCAGAGGACCTGGGTTTGATTCACAGCACTTACATGGTAGCTAACAAACCATCCATAACTCTAGTTCCAAGGGATCTGACACCCTCTTCTGACCTCCATGGGCATTGTGTGACATGGGTGCACTTAAATACATGCAGGCAAAACATTTATACACATAAAATAAAAATAAATTAATTTAAAAACTCACATCCCCTTAGAAAAGTCAGTAAATGGAGTCCACTTCATTTAAGCATTAAGGGGTGCGTGTGTGTGTGTGTGTGTGTGTGTGTGTGTGTGTGTGTATGTGTTTCCAAACTAGTTATAAAATAATGCAGAAAGTTGAAGGCCACGTAGCCTCAGCCTCAACACTGGACTAACCAGCTCCCCACACCACACAGTCATTCAACAGCCAACAGCCATATGAAATAGAACATATTCAAAGTAGATCTCTGGTCTTCTCCAAATTATCTCCTGCTCAAGACCTTCCTGCTTCAGTTAACAGCAGCTCCTTTCTTTCACGGCTGGATCAGACATGCTGGCATCAGCCTGACTCCTTTCTTCCTTATAACCAGTATCCAATCCATTAGCCAAGTCCTATAAGCATCACCTTCAAAGTAAATCCAGTGACCCATTGTCTGTCCCTGGGACAAGGGCAGTGACCAGCCTGCTTTCTGCCCTGCTTCTTTATTCCCTTCAGTGGCAGAGCATGATCCTGCTAAGTGATGAGTCCGACATCGGCAGTCCTCTGGTAATACATTCCTGCTCATTCAGAATCTAATGTAAATTAGGCATCAGGGACCTTTGTGATCTGCCCCTTGCTGCTGCTGTTTTGCCGACCTTGAGAGGTATACCTGGTAGTTCCCGCTTCTGAAGGTTCTGATGTGGCTCTGTACTGACTGGGGGTCTTTACAGTGTCACAAGTCCTATGGCGATTTGCCACCCAGCCCAGTTTTATAGATCATCACTAATCCTAGTACCTGACCTGGGCTGGGGCCAGGGGGTATGAGCCTGCACAGGCTCAGTCAGCAGCCCCTGTGCAGGTGTGTGCTTTCCAGGGAGAAGTAGAAGCAGGAGGAAAATGGGCTACTTCCCATAATGAAGGCCGATTACACAAAGGTGGTTATGGTGTCATCCGGAGAGATCACCTGAGAAGTGCAATTATCTCAAGCTTTGCAGGAGAGGAGTGTCTTGCCCGTAGCCAACACGCTCACCTCCACACAGGATGCCAGGGAGGCAGCACTTCCTGCTGCCCTGCTGACAGCACACTGCAGCACACCGTGTTTCTGTCTGGCTTCCACATGGTAATGAGGGCAGCTTCACAAGGGCCCTTGTACCAACTGTGAGCACTGGAGAGCCTGTCCACCACATTTCTGTCAGTCTAATCTGTCCCTTCACACTGTCAGTGCCACTTGTCTGCTGTCCTTTGCTGTTCTTGGTCCCCTTTGTCTCTTGGAGTCTGAAAACTCAGGTCCTTCCTTCTGCCCTGCCCCCGAGCTGTGCATTCCTGACCCCCAACATAACCTAGGAAGCCTGTGTCCATCCCCACCATCTCTGAAGTTGTCACCAAGACAGGTAACTGCACCCTCTTTTTGTTCGGATGTCAGCCTAATTTCTTAGTATAGGGAAGCCTGCCAGAGGACATGAAAGGCCCCAGTCTTCTGGTTTGAGCCTCATCCTGGGGTTGTATCAGGACTCTGGTTGCACAGAAAAGAAATTAGCTACTTTAAACAAAAAAGGAACTGCTCCATATACCCTGGGCAGCTCACAGAATCCAAGCAAAGGACAAGGACTGGAAAGAAGACAGAGAACAGGCTACCTCTGAGCTAGAGGATCCAGGACAGGGACTGTCCCTTGGGTGCAGCAAAGAGAGCAACATTCTCATGTCACTGGGCTGACATTCCACGTCCCTGGGGAAAGGACTACATCACAAGCTCTCTTAGGGGAGAACTGGGCTTCTCCGTGTTTCTGCATGCTGGGGCACATTAGTGAGGTGACAGCTGGAAATGTGGGCTCTTGGTGTCGGGATCCCAACCAGTGCTGCGTGGAGTGCTGTGGCTTCCAGCAAGGGCTGTGCTTCTTTGTTTGGTCTGAGCCTCAAACTTCTCATCTGAAAATAGGGATGATAGGTAAGGTTGTGATGAGAACTGTGAGAGGACAGAGCAGTATTCCATGACTAGTAGTAGGGCCAAAAGAAGGTGGGAGAGGAGCAAGTGAGGGAGTGTGCTCAACGAATAACTTCCAGTGTTTTCTGGCCAGGTCCTCCAGCTCAGGTTTCCCTGTGGTTTGTTATCCTCCCCCATTGTGGGTGTCTGGCCACAAGAAGGAGCCTCAGGAATTTCCTGACCCCATGATCAGGCCCTGTGATCAGGGGGACAGCAACGTAAGACACCCAGAGCATGGGCTTTGGAGGCAGCCGACTGACCCTATTCAAATCCCAACTCTACAGCAAACACTTTTATGAGCTAGCTACATGGCAGAGTTGTTCTGAGCTGTATAGGAAGCAGGGCAATAAAAACCTGTTTCCTTGAGTTGATGTTTCTGTAGCACGTAAAAACCCATGACTGAGCTCCTGCTCTGAACCACACACTGTTCCAGGGGCTGAGAATACAGTGTGACAGGTCAGCCCCAGGGTCTGTTCTCGGGCTCACAGATCCACCTGATGCTGATATTCCCATAACCCTACAGAATTACTGAGGTATACACAGCACAGAAGACCCACTGATGCTGGGAACCATGGGTCTGATGTCAAGCCGTGCTGCAGAGTCTGAGATTAGGTTGGGGTGGAGAGCAGAAAGAATTATGTGAATCCCAAGGCTGGGAAGCACCAACTTGAAGTTCTGGAAGACTGCAAAAGGGAACATATCCTCCCAAAGTGGGGCAGAAAGGGAGGTCAAGGTGAGGCTGGAAATCTGATCATGGAAATCAGATCATGGAAATCTGAGCGGCCAGGGAGAAGATTCAGGTCTGCATTCAGGAGTGGTGTGCCCGGTTGGAAGAGTAAAAGCAGAGGAGGCCAGGCCACCTTTGCCCTGAGCTGGCTTTGTGGGCTAGGTTGGCTGCCAGGAAGGGAAAGGCCTAGAAAGCGGGAATGGGAGCATGCACGCAGGGATGGGGCTGTGACAGCATCAGGCTGAGACAGCTGCGGTAGGGTAGCTGGCAGCCACAAGGCTAGAGAAAGGGCTTGAGAAGAATTTGGTAGCGAATCCTTTGGACTGAGCAAAGAATGAGGATGGGGAGGCGAGGAAAAGCTGTGGAAGGTGGAGTCGGACTTCTCCACAACTTTTGGTTACGTCATAAGGACAGGTGGCATTCCCTCTCCCTGAGGAGAGGCAAGAACTAGGGAGCAGAGGGGCTGCAGGTCAGTTGGGGAGAGGTGGCATTTGAGTTTCAACATCAAATAGATGTTTAATAGCTATCCAGGTCTGGAGGCCAGAGGACGTCCTAGAGGAACAAATGGGGGCCTCAGCTGCGTTACTGTGGGCCTAGAAGTCATGAACAGAAAGAAGCTTAATATGGGGAAACACTAGACTGATCAGCAGACGCTCTAATCAAGTGCTGTCCTGTTGTGGCAGAGACCTAAAGAATTGTTGAATGCACGCGCACATGCGTGTGTGTGTGTGTGTGTGTGTGTGTGTGTGTGTGTGTGTGTGTGAATATGTTCCTAGAGCTAAATACACCCTCTTGAGGCTGCTGCTGTGATTGGTTCTACTAGAATGGGTCTCCTCTGTGCTGGGACTTGCTTATTTGATCAGCTCCTCTTGTCACTAATGAAGGCAGGCTCCAGAAGGAGCACTGTACAGGCAGGAGGAGAGGGAGCAGAAGGTCAAGGCTTAGAAGGGGGTCTGTTCACCTACACCAAAACACACAAACAATCCAAGCCTGACACTTTGATTGAACTTAATTTCTGTCTTTCTAATGCTTTCCTGGGAAGAATTACGAGCTCAGTTTCCCCTGGCAGCACCAGGGAGAGGAGAGTATTGGCAATGGTATAAAAGTGGGGGAGAGAGAGAGAGAGAGAGAGAGAGAGAGAGAGAGAGAGAGCGCATTTATCCTGAGCAGAGTCCTGGAGCACGGGCCACCTTCTGAGTGAGACAGAGAGAAGCCAAGGGCTTTAAAAATAGAACTGCTTAACTGCTTCAGGGGATAACAATCCAGATGAAAGCTGACGTTCCTGATTCTAACCAAGCACTCCATCCCCAGGGAAGCTGAGAGGACCCTGATTCTCAGACCAAGGATGGAGGGCAGCTGGGTAGGACCAGACAGGGCCGAACTGGACTCTGGTCCTGGAGCTTGGGCTTGAAACTTGTGAAAGTGCTCCCAGGGATCTGAAGAAAGGGCCAATCTGTCAGAGTTAGGCAGGTCCCTAGTGGAGATAGCAGTGTGCCCAGAGATGATAACAGACAGGCTGCCAGAGGAACACACAGGACACCTGGTATGCAAGCACGGATTGTTGTCTCCAAAACAACTCTCAGAAGTTCCACTTCTCCTTTTTTTCCAGTGTGGAATGGATGAGGATTGGGGAGCCTTAGGCACTGGTTTCCTAGGCAAATGTGGTCAGTGCTGTGGTAGAAAGAGGGGATGAAAGTCCTGTGATACTTGGCTGAAGTAGGAGGCTTCAAGGAGGAGGTGATTTTGTTCTCAATAGCATTTTTTTTTTTCCAGAAAAGCTTTAGCTTTGCAGAAAAATTCAAAAGGCAGCACAGAGTACTCATATACCCTCCTCCCCTGGATCCTTCCAGGACTAATGTCTGGATTAGTTGCTTTCCAAATCATTGTGACAAAATACCTAGAAGAAAAAACTTAAGGCAGGGAAGGATTATTTATTTACTTATTTTAGGAGTACATTGTCATTTTTGTTTCTGAAATAAATATCCTATTGCTGAAAGTATTCCAGACATTTTTATTAAAAAACAAAAATGGACTGGAGAGATGTCTCAGTGGTTAAGGGCACTGGCTGATCTTGTAGAGGACCCAGGATAGATTCCCAGCACCCACATGGCAACTAACAACTGTCCATAACTCCAGTTCCAGGGGATCCGATGTCTGATGTCCTCTTCTGACCTCCATGGGCATTGTATGACATGGATGCACCTACCTACATGCAGGCAATACACATAAAATAAAAATAATTAAAAACGTAACTCATAAGAAATTAGCTTAGACCTGGGGTAGGGACCAGGGGAGGGAGACTAAAGTAGTAAAATGTTTTTTTTCGTCACGTTGTTGTAAAGGTGTATCCCATCACCATGATTTGTCATTGTTGATGCTGACTAGCCTGAGTGAAGTATTTACTAAATTCTCCATGTCAGGCAATCTTGACTCCTTGAATGCAGGGGCCCTTTTCTCTGACAGGGCATCATGATATGTAACGTACTGTAAGGAGTGAAGGGAATTCTTCTGTTCCTGAATGCTGAGTGTACCAATAACCTAAGTTTCTTTTGCAAGGGAGAGTTGTCTCTTCTCCCCTGTTATTTATTCAACCACTTTAGTTGGTGAGGACTTATGGATATTGTTTCATGATCAGGTTGTAAAGCTTCCAGCTTGGCACCAGAGCTCTTTTATCTGGCATCTCTGTCCACTTCACATATCTTCCTCAATGTGTGTGTTCTTGGAACTGACACACTTAGGGCACATCAAGATGCCCCAGGGTCAGCTGAAGGATTTTTCTGTTATAATCTTGGAAGCAGCCATTTCTCGGCTGAGGACCAGTTCTTTTCAGGGTATTGGAAACTGCTTTGGCATTCCTTCAGGGAAAGTGAAGTCTGTAGGTCACTGGAGATATGCCTTCAAAAGAGATCCTGGGGACCCCATGTCTCTCTTTGCTTTCAGGTTTGAGATGTGCCTCCTGCTCAGCATTGCCATCTGCCATCCACCAAATACTCTGCCTTCTGCCACAGGGCCTTCCTTCATCAGACCCAGTTAACCTCTCAAACTGTGAACTGAACAAACCTCTTCTTTTAATGAACAGCTTGTCTCTGGTAATTTGTTATGGCAACAAAAAGCTGACTAATACAAAAATCAAGTGTTATTGATTGTAGGACCTTGCAGCTAACAGAACAAGAAAGAATATATACATATATATATATATATATATGTGTGTGTGTGTGTGTATTTATAACCCACAATTTGTGATCTGTATATATCAGTAAATACATCTATACATAGCATTGAGTTCATAGTGATACCTGTAACCTGATTTAGTATCACAGGGACTGTTCTAGCCACCACTCTTGTCTGTGAATTTCTACTCTAACAAGGAGGCAAATGGCTCTGATGACTCAGCACCCATTTCCTTAATGGTTCAACTCCAGCATTCATGGGTAGTGGTTTCACAGCTGTTTAGAACCACTGCCCTTGTAGGAAATAACTCTATCAGCCAGGGTGCTCACATGACTTTCTTTTACCCTTGTTTCACAGACTAGACTCATTGCCAGTTGCTTAGTTCAGTGTCTTTTATCCCCTCCCCTTCATCAAGGTTAGCGAGTGCTGACATTTAGAACACACTTGATTCTCTAGCCACAGTTTTTGCTCCTTCTTGGGATTTCTCAACCTCCTGATTTAAAAATTTTGCATATTTTAAGGTTTATTGTTTGTGCTGAAGACTTTTATGAGTTTTCAAAACTGTATAGTGCCACACACTCACCATTACCATGTTGTAGAGAAAACTTTAACTCTCCTAAAGTACCTCATAGGCTGGAGAGATGGCTCAGTGGTTAAGAGCACTGGTTACTCTTGCGGAAGACCTGGGTTCGGTTCCCAGCACCCACCTGTCAGCTAACAATCGACTATAACTCCAGTACCAGGGTATCCCACACTCTCTTCTGACCTCCGTGGGCATTGCACGACACAGGTACACTTGCATACATGCAGGTAATGCACTCATACAAGTAAAATAATAAATAAAAATTTAAAAATAACATAAATATATAAATCATGTATTTATTCCTTTCTTTTTTCTCTCAATCTCTAGCAATCCCTGGCTTTTGAACTGTCTCTGTTTCTATGTCATTTCCAGGATGTATATGGCTGAAATCATACAGTTCACATCCTTCTCAGATGGCTTCTCTTGCTAAGCAGTATGTGTGGGCTCTTCTCATGCTTGACAGCTCATTCAGTGTCACTGGTGCCACCAATTTTCTTATCTTCAGCTACTGAAGGCTCTGCTGATTGCTGATTTGGGAACTGTGGAGATGCTATAAATATTTCATGTAGGGCTTTGTGTGGATGTAACTTTGCAGATTAGAGGCTGGGGAGATAGCTCAGTTGGTACAGTGCTTGTCTTACAAACACAAAGACCTGAGTTCAGTTCCCAGAACCCACATAAAACAAAGCCAGGTGCTGTGTCACACGTTTGTAATTTCAGCACTAGAATCACAGAGACAGGCAGATCCCTGGGGGTTCACTGGCCGGCCAGCCTAGTCTTGGTGTGCTCCAGGCCAGTGAGAGGCCCTGTCTCAAAGATGGATGAAAAGTATTCTTGAAAAGCAACATTCAAGATTGTCGACTGGCCTCTACACACACACACACACACACACACACACACACACACACACAAGTAAAAACTAATGATGTGCGTACACCTTTGCTCTGCGCCTCCACCAGCATTTAGTGCTTTAGGCTTTTTGCGTTTTTAGCTATTTCAGTAGTTATATAGTGCTATATCATTTTAATTAATAATTTACCAATTTCAATGATGTTGAGTATCTTTTAACATGCTCTTTTACCATATGTATATTTTAAAAAATATTTTATTAAATAATTTTTATTTTACATGTATGAGTGTTTTGCCTGCATGTATGTAAGTGCACCTTGTGTGTGCAGTGCCCACAGAGGCCATTTAAGGGGGTGTCAGATTCGCTGGAACTGGAGTTTCAGATGGTTGATAGCCACCTTGTGAGAACTGAGCCCAGGTCCTCTGGAAGATCAGTCAGTGCTCTTAACCACTGAGCCATCTCTCCAGCTCCCATACCTGTATTTTCTTCAGTGAGCTGACTGTTTGGATCATTAGCCAATTTAAAAACTGATTTGTTTGTGCTTTGCTGTTATTAATGCTCTTTGTATATTTGGGATGTAAATCCTTTATTAGATACGTGTTTTAAGAGTGTTTTCTCCCAGCCTGTGAGTTGTCCTTTCATTCTGTTAACACACTGCTCTTTTGCACAGCAGGAGCCTTAAATTTTAATAAACTCCAACTTTGTTTTTCTTTCATAGATTGTGCTTTGGGTATTGTGTTTCACAACTCACTGCCAAGCCCGTGGGTACCTGTATTTGCTCCTGTTTCCTTCCAGATGTTCCTAGTTTTGCACCTTTTAGTTAAGGTCTATGACCTGTTTGAACTAATTTCTGGAAAGGACTGAAAGTCTGTGTCAAAACTGACTTTTTCTTTTTGTATATAGACACATCCTTTTATCACAGTGCTATAGTTTCTCTGCTTATAGATAATGCACATATTTTGTTACATCTTAAGTATTTGCCATTTTAGTGTGATTGTAAACGGTATTTTTTGGTTTTTGTTTGTCTTCCAAATGCCAGTTATTCATTGCTGGTAGGAAGGAATAGTACAATTTTTTTTTGTCTTTTTGAGACAGGGTCTCCCTGTAGCCCCAGCTGGCCTGGAATTCACTATGTAGACCAGGCTGGCCTTGAACTCACAGAGATCCGCCTGCCTCTGCCTCCCAAGTGCTGGGATTAAAGGCATGAGTCACCACACCCACCTGAATTTTTAACCTTGTAACTTTTAGCCTAGCTATAATCACCTGTAAGTTCCAAATTTTGTTGTGTTGATTCTTGGGAATTTTCTACATGGGAAATCATATCAACTGCAAACAAAGCCAATTTTTCTTAACAGCAGCTAGGACTTCTAGTAAAAGAATGAGAAGGACTGGTGACTTTTCCCTGTCTTGGGGTGGGGGAGCACCTAGTTTCTTACACTGCAGTGTATAATGTTAGTGTAGGATTTCTTTAGATGTTCTTTTAAAATTTTTTATTATTTTTATTTTATGTTTATGAATATTGCCTGCATGTATGTAAGGGCACCCGTGCCATGCAATACCCATGGAGGTCAGAAGAAGGTGTCAGATCCCCTGGAACTGGAGTTGTGGATGGTTGTTAGCCACTATGTAGGTGCTAGGAATCGAACCTGGGTCTCCTGAAAGAGCAGCCAGTGCTCTTAACTGCTGAGCCATCTCTCTAGCCCCTCTCTAGATATTCTTTACTAAATTGAGAACGTTCTCTTTTATTCCCCATTGAGTAAGTTTTAGATTTTGTGAAGAGCCTTTTCTCCATCAGTTGATATGGTCCTATCACTTTCCTCATTCTTCTAACTGTTGATGTTGTGGATTGTTTTAACTGGTTTTGGATACCGAGCCAGTCACACATACCTAAATAAGCCCCATCTTTGCACATTATTGTATTTGACCTGCTGTTATTTTGTTAAGGATTTTACACCTATGCTCATGAGAGGTCTTGACCCGGAGTCTTTCTTTTCTAGAATGCCACTGTCTGGTTTTGGTTTTAGGACAAGGCTGGTCTCATTGGGTTGGTTAGAAAAGGACCCCTCCACTTTTGTTTTCTGTAAGAGACTTGAAGAACCAGTTTTATGTATTCCTTTAAGTCTTTGGTGGAATTCATCAGTGAAATCAGCTGGACCTGTTATTGATTTAATTTCCTTAGTGGATATAGACCTATTCAGGTAATGTGTTCATGTCTTTCAAGAAATTGGTCCTTTTCATCTAAATGGTCAAACTGTGGTTAGTGTAACCCTTTGTGGTTCTTTTAATGTCCGTGAAAGAGTAGTGAGTACTCCTTACTCCTGATAGTGGCGCTTTGTGTCTCTTTCTCCCCTCTCTTCCCCCATTGGTTAGCCTGATTAGAGACTTATCAATTGTTGGATGGAGTATTCTACAAATGGTAACTGGATCAAGTTGCTTAATAGTCTGCCTGGGTCAACTATAGTCTTACTGATTTCTGCCTCCCTGATCCATTCATTATTTACTTAAAGAGAATGCTCCAGTTGTAAAGGGGGATTTGTTCTCCCTCTGCGGTTTTATCCATTTTTCCCTCAGGTAATGTAGTAACTGTGTGGTTAGGTATGTCCATGTTAAGGATTGTGACTTTTTTTTTTTTTTTGAGAAATTGAGCATTTACGGCCACAGAATGCCTGTCTTTATCCCTGAGAGTTGCCCTTGTTCTGAGCTGCGCATTGCCTGACCCTCACATGGCTACCCTGCTTCCTTTTCAGCTCGTTGACCTTTAAAATAGATTTTATTTGTTTTTATTTTGTGTGTATGTGTTTCGCCTGCATGTATGTAAGTGCACCTGTGCATGCAAAGCCCATGGAGGTCAGAAGAAGGAGCTGGATCCTTTGTAACTGGAGTTACAGAGTGATGGGAAATGAATCCCATCCTCTGCAAAAGCAGTTGGTGCTCTTGACTGCTGACCTGTCTCTCCAGTCCTTCATTTGCTTTTAAAATGATAATTTTTCCTAATTTTATTGAGATGAAATTGACAAAATGTGGGGACCTAAAGGCCCCACCTTGCAGAGGTCTGAGAGGAAGTTACTGGGGCACAGCCTGACTTGTTTTGAAAGTCTGAAGAATACTTCTGCACTGCTGAGGAGTGCATGATCAGCGTGTGACCATCCTTAAGATACACCCTCAGGGGGAAGGGGGGATTTCCAGGTGCCTTTATAAGCTCTGTAACACCTGCAATAAATGAGTCCCTGCTTGACTAGGCTCCCCATTGCTTCTGATTGTCCTTGGTACTGGGAGTGGTGTGGGCTGGCAAACGGCGCGCTTACTCATCCCCAATCATCACTGCATGGGGATCGCTGGCTCAAAACCCCCGGCAACTGGCGCTCTGCGTGTCGCTCGAAGGAAGGTGAAAAGAAGAAAGGAAAGAAAGAAGAAAAACAGATTGGGGCCAATCTGGAAGTTCAGGGTAAGCGAGACCTGAAAGATGGGTAATGCAATCAATAAGCCTGAGGACCTGGCGCTTAAAGCACTGAGAAATATGCTTAAAAGCAGGGGATTGGATCTGTCAGATCCGGTAGCTCAAAAGGTTTGGGCAGAGGCTGTTCATTTGGCTCCCTGGCTACTTGGGGCTAATGTTTTTACTGGGGATACATGGGAACATGTGGAACGTCTAGCTCCACAAAGGGAGGTTCAATTGGGGGTTGATCCATCCGCTGGAGTTCTACCCTATTATTTTGGCCTTAAAGGAATGCTTTTGGCCCGAGAGCCCTAAGCCCTTGGGGTCACCTCCTGACAAGCCTTCAGAAAACCCGGCATGGGCATCATGGGAAG
>NW_008358988.1:198770-201294 GCF_000622305.1 Nannospalax galili
CCTGACCCCTGGTATCCCTGGGAGGCAAATGATTTGAAGGAATTAAAAAAGGTGGTGGCTGGTGATGGCCCGGGATCACCCTGGGTAGATGCTCTCCTCCAAGGCTTGGCTCATCAGCAGTGTATTACAAAAGATTGGCTGGACCTCGCCAAAGCAGTCCTTCCTAGCCCTATATATAGTAAATGGTGTGCCCTCTTTAGGGAGGAATGCAGGATTCAGAGGAATGCAGGTGCCAACCCACCGGTCCCCATTACTTTTGGGATGTTGACTGGTTCAAGTGACCGTTATGCCACAGTGGAGCAACAGTCAGGCATTCCAGCCCCATATACAGAACAGGTCAGGCTCATAGGATTAAATACTTGGAGAAAATTGGATGAGGGGCCTACCGAATCCCCCCTCGTAGGAATTAGTCAAAAGCCTGGTGAACCCCTCTACCAGTTTATATACGGAGTGGAGAAGAGCTTAAAATGAAAATTACCCCCAGGCCCATTGAGGGAACAATTCACTAAACTCCTGGTATGGGATGGAATGGATGCTGATCACAAGATAGCCTGTGCTGGCCTTAAGGACAGGTCCATGGAACAATGGATAATTGCCTCCAAGGAGGTGGGAACCCAGAGGGGGCAAACCAAAGCCATGGCTGCTGTCTTACAGATGCAAACAGAGGCTCTGACCCATGCCTTAACCCAGGCATTTAATTCACTTAATCTGGGACAGCAGGTAACAATGGGGCCTAGAAGGATAGAAGGCCCATGTTTTGGCTGTGGCCAGAGAGGCCATATTAAAAGAAATTGTCCTTAGTGAGAGAACCGGCCTAAGCCTGGAGGTGGGGGTATCAAAAAGACCCCCACCTTCTGACACCTATGCCCTGTCCCCGGTGTCACAAAGGATTCCATTGGCAGAAGGATTGTAAATACAGATTTGATACTGAAGGAAAGCCTTTAAACTAAGTGGGGGGGCAGCCTCCAGCCCCATTGACAAAAGGAGGACTTCCCCATGATCAGCTACATTTACAATACCCTGGAGGAGGGATCGGGAGAGGAGAAAAACCTGTGGTGAATTGGATAGTCCCTATTATCCCTGGTGTAAGGCCCAAGATGGATCTTGAAATAGATGGCAGGAGGTTTCTCTGCCTAGTGGACATGGGGGCTGATAGGACCATTCTTAGAAAGGAGGAGGTCCCATCACGATGGCACCTAGTTTCTGGGCCCTGAATCCTAGGTGTGGGAGGATACAGCCCATCAGGGGAGACTAGAGAATGGCTCACCTGGCAGGATGCAGATGGAGCTAAAGGGGAGGTGCGACCCCTGGTGGCAGCAGGGTTATCTGCCAACCTCATAGGACAAGATATTTTGGGGGACGCACAGGCCTGCATAACCACTGATAATAAGGCCTTTTATGATGACCTTTTGGACCTTGAAGAGTCTGATAGGCTTCCTGAGTCAGCAATTCAGGGGTTGTCTCGCCATATCAATTACAGGGGGGACCCAAAGAAAGAGCATCGTGTTCAGCCCCAATTCTGAGGGCCACTGCCCCTCAGGTTCTGGCTATCCAGAACCTGGGGCGCTGGTATAGGTGGAGCAGTGGCCATTGCCTGAGACAAAGCTACAGGCCTTAAAGGAAATTGTGCAGGAACAATTACAGTTGGGCCACATCAGGCCTTCTATAAGTCCATGGAACTCACCTGTCTTTGTTATTAAGAAAGCCTCTGGCAAGTAGAGAATGTTGCAAGACTTGCAAAAGGTCAATGCTAGAATGACTCTAGTGGGTACACCCTTAAGGGGGCTGCCTTGGATCTCTGCTATTCCCTCAGATTTATTTCTTATAGTTAAAGACATTAAAGATTGTTTTTTTCTATCTCTCTACAACCCCAGGATTGTGAAAAATTTGCTTTCTCTGTACCTTCCACCAACTTTAAAACGCCCGATGAGAGGTATGAATGGACTGTTACCCCAAGGTATGGCCAATAGCCCGGCATTCTGCCAAAGTTATGTGATGACCCTTTCGGGGCCTGCTCATTTGCTGCCACATGCCACTGTGTACATTTATATGGATGATATAATCTTGGGAGCTCCAAGCCCCCAACAATTAGAAGAGTTATATAAGGTTACTCAGAAATGTCTACAGACAGGCAGACTCCATGTATCACTGATAAAATATAGACTATTGCTCCCTTTAAAATTCTGGGAACCACACTCTGTTTGGAAGGAGTAAGTCCTTTAAAACCACAACTGGCTGTCAAGACCACCATAACCCTGACAGAGCTACAAAAATTATTAAGAGAAATTAATTGGCTACGAGCCTGGGTGCCTATTCCCACTGAGACTTTAAGATCACTGTTTCAGTTGCTAGTAGGGAAACAGCCTTCAGAACTAAGTCACCTGGCTCCTCAACACCTGGACATCTTACATGAGGTCCAGGATGTCCTGGACTGAGCCCAAATTGTCAGGTACATGCCTAGTAAAGATCTTGAGTTACGGGTACTCTCTGGTGAGACCCTGATGACATCCATCCTTACACAGGA